>NW_026110551.1:72500-87500 GCF_024679095.1 Eriocheir sinensis
TAGAGAAGGACTGAAAAACGGCAACAGTGCCGAATGCCCCCTCCCTCCCCTCTCCACCCCCACCAGTTACCTCACGCATACTGATGATGGTTTCCCTCCCCTCTCCCTCACTCTGTCCTTCCATTGGCGGATCCAATGGGGGGGGCAGGGGGTCCGGGCACCCCCCACGGTCCTGAGCGAGGAAAAATAGCTCAAAAGCGCGCCGCGGCTATAACAACGTATTTTCTCAGAGGAATCGGCCGTCTCATTCGGATCCGAAGAGAAACACTGGCCGCCCAGGAATGCTTTGGCACCAAGTCCAGAGGTCGTTATGCCCATTGATTCAGGTCAGTCCACCAGTTGTTCAAGAGCAGTACTGCCGAGAATGGCGAACCGGTACTTTTATTATTATTATTATTATTATTATTATTATTATTATTATTTTTTACATCTCAGCCTATAGCGCCGGTAGGCTTTCTTCAGGGGCCTAGCTAGTGGTCGGCCCAAGCCCGTCATGGCGCAGGCATCTGTTTATAGTGGCGCCAGTTATGCTTGGCTCATGCTGCCCCCCGGAACTCATTTTTTATTCACTTGGACGGTTTCTTCTAGAGTCCGGATTGATGGGTGGCCTTCCGGACAGCATGTGGGTAGTCTTAGGCCACTCGGCGTTGACTGAAAAATCGCAGGTGGTAGCGTGGGGACTCGAATAGACGTTGTCCATGGCGTGATGAATGCTGGCCCAGCACGCTAACCACTCAGTCACCGCCTACCCCTAATACTTCTGCCCCTTTCACCCTCAAAAATCCTGGCATCGGGCCCCCCAAAAAAATCTTTTTTCCTGGATTCACGCCTGCGTCCTTCCACATTCCATCACCCCTCCCCTTTCCCCTATGGCTGTATGGATCATTTGAGCTCACTCTTTCAACTTATGTTGATTATTTCAGTGTCATTAATAATGTAACTTCTGTTCCCAGGGGCAACATGCAAAAACACGCCATCATTTTGAATTAACCAAGCACACACACACACACACACACACACACACACACACACACACACACACACACACACACAAGTAATATTAAATAAATAAAAATAAATATAAAAATGAATAAATATATAAACTATTGGACTTTAGAGCAGTGATTAGAGCAATGTTCCTAACCAAGAGCCTCCAGTCTGGAGTTGTGTACTTCTTGTTGAGAGGATCTTCTATTGAAAGAAGTTGAATAGAAGTTGAATAATGCAGAGTGGAGTCGTCGGCGTATGAGTGGACAGGACAGTTTGTTATGGAAAGAAGATCATTGATGAATAACAGGAAGAGAGTGGGTGATAGGACAGAGTCCTGTGGAACGCCACTGTTGATAGGTTTAGGGGAAGAGAAGTGACCGTCTACCATAGCAGAGATAGAACGGCCGGAAAGGAAACTGGAGATAAAGGAACAGAGAGAGGGATAAAATCCGAAAGAGGGCAGTTTAGAAAGCAAAGACTTGTGCCAGACTCTATCGAAGGCTTTCGATATGTCTAGCGCAACAGAGAAAGTTTCACCGAAACGGCTAAGATAAATATGTGAACTTGGGCGCCGAAATGTCTAGTAATACGCCACTTAGAGTCAAGGTTGATAAGTGGTCTTCAGGATAGCATGTCGGTAATCTTAGGCCATCGGCGATGCTTGAAAATTGTCAGCTTAGAGCATCAGCTGAACTCTAACCGGGGTCCTCCAGGACGCCGCGCCCGCACGCTAACCACTCAGCCATCACCTTCCCAATTTATTATATTATGTCACGTTTTTTATGTATCATCCATTCCTTGTGGTCTGTACCAGGCTTGTTCATTACTGAATCTCACCGAGTCAATCAAATTGTTCATTTTGATTTAGTGCTTACACTTAACTGTAATATACGCTCTTTTCTCCTCAATTTAATAAGAAAACTATTTCCAGTCGAAATCAAGGTTTACTTCAAACGTATTCAGTGACGAACCGAGTATAGTTTACCGTCTTTTTGAGTGGGGATGGATACATTTTTTCCGAAACTAAGTATGAACGATTAACTAAAAATGTTTTTATTTTGCATTTTTTTAATGTTTTATACTTTCTGTGTGTGCTTTCTTCAAAGTCTTGTTAAGCTTTTCCTATCGATATAACACCCAATAGTTAACTTCTAATCCCGTACACGAATTCCCGGATAACACATTCAATTATTATGATGGTTTGTGTCTCATCTAACACACTCCCACTTTCGCCCTTCCCTGGACGGATGGCGTGTCCCACGTTGTTTACTGCCTCTCTGATGTCGACGAACCATTGCATAAAATTTGTTTTTAGGAGTAAGCGAGCGGATAGATACTCCTCCCATATCTTATAGCTCCAATTGGTGGAATATATGAACAAACAAATCTTTGATTATATATATCAAATACTTACGGAAAAACTCTAAGATCAACAAAAAACAACAGAAATATGGAGAATAAATTTGAAAATACGGCCAAGAAAGTAAATACTGGAAATATAGCATCGAAAAGCACTCTCCTCGGCAGCCACGCTATCTTAAAAGGAATCCGGTGAATCAGAGTACCAGGTTTAGGGAAAATGTGCCGAAAGACCGCAGCCGTCTTCCTTTTCCTCGCTCCCCTACTTTGGCCTCCAGAACCCTCCTGTGCCTCCTCATCCTGAGCTATATTTCCACCCCCCTTCGTCCTCCAGGTCACATGCCCCTGCTGAAGCCTCCTTCCTGCCCTGCTCACCCATCCACTCCGGGGCTCCTGTTCGTTCTTATTTATGCCGCCTCACTGCCACAATGCTACATCAACATCAGTCTACCACCACCACCACCACCCTTACAATGAACGAAAATATTACTTGTCCCACTTATACTATTGAGCCTGCAATTACTTCTACTACCACTACTACTACTACTACTACTACTACTAAGGGGGGTGTAACTCAGTGGTAGAGTGTTCGGGTTCGATCCCCGACACCTCCACCAAGGGGATGTAGCTCAGATGGTAGAGCGCTCGCTTTGCATGTGAGAGGTACGGGGATCGATACCCCGCATCTCCAGGTACCTATTTTACAGGAGCTGTCTTGTATTCGTCTCATCAGCTCTCCTCCTCTTACTGATAGTCTTCTACCTCTTAAATTCCGTCGCGATGTTGCCTCTCTTTCTATCTTCTATCGATATTTTCACGCTGACTGCTCTTCTGAAATTGCTAACTGCATGCCTCCCCCCCTCCTGCGGACTCGCCTCACACGACTTTCTGTTCAAGCTCATCCCTGTACTGTCCAAACCCCTTATGCATGAGTTAACCAGCATCTTCAAAAGGTTTAAATAGGCAGGAAAGTAAAGCTATAGGACGGTAGTTTGAGGGATTGGAACGGTCACCTTTCTTATGCACAGGCTGTATGAAGGCGTATTTCCAGCAGGAAGGAAAAGTAGATGTTGACAGGCAGAAGCGAAAGAGTTTGACCAGGAAGGGCGTCAGTACAGAAGCACAATAGGAGGCACTCCATCAGGTCCATAAACCTTCTGAGGATTGAGGCCAGAGAGGGCACAGAAAACATCATTCTTTAAGAATCTTAATAACAGGCATAAAGGAGTCAGAGGGGGGATGCGTAGGAGGTATATGCCCAGAATCGTCCAGAGTGGAGTTTTTACAGAAGGTTTGAGCGGAGTTCAGCCTTAGAGATAGATGAGACGGCGGTGCTGCCTTCAGGGTTAAGGAGGGGAGGGAAAAATTAAGAAGTGAAATTGGAGGAGGTATTTTTGACCAGGTGCCAGAAATCTCTGGAAGAATTAGAAAAAAATAAGGTTTTGACATTTACTATGGATGAAAGAGCTTTAGGTAAGTCGAAGAATATATTTGGTATGATTCCGGCCAGAAATGTAAAGATCATGGTTGGCAGGAGTGCAAAGGCTCTGGTACCTTTTGTGAGCTGCCTGTCTATCTTTGATAGCACGAGAACAAGCGTGATTAATACAAGGCTTTTTAGCATGAGGAGTGAGAAAGTATGTGGAATGTATGCCTCCATTCCACACACACAGAGGGGTCTCTCTCCTGGAAGCAGTAACTACTACTACTACTACTACTACTACTGCTACTACTATTATTATTATTGTTATTATTATTAGTTTTTCTTCTTATTATTATCATTATTATCATTTTTTATTACTATAGTCTGTCGACTCTAACTTGAGCCCTGTGGCTTTGCCCAGGGAGACCGCGCTACTGCCGCATCACGCCATCACTCTCATCAGAGGGGCTTGTTCTCTCTCTTATTTACACAATATATAATCACTTTTGCTTGGCTGTGTAGGACGCGAGAGTGAGACCTACTTGAGTCTTCCATGGTGGCGGAAGGGTGAATGGTGCGGATCCCTCAGGCGGCAACATCGCATGAGTCACGTTGCCAAGTGAAATGGAAGGTTTACAGAGTTGTTGTCTTTCCCTCAAATCCCAAGCCATTCATAACACCATGCAGTCGTATTATGAATATATATATATATATATATATATATATATATATATATATATATATATATATATATATATATATATATATATATATATATATACTACTATTACTACGACTGCTTTTGGTGGTGGTGCTAATGTTTTTGCTGCTTCTGCTGTTCCTCCTGTTTCTGCTATTTCCAATGCTATTCCTACTTTTACTACTACTACTACTGTTTTTTATTTATTTATTATTTTTTTTTCTACATCCCCGCCTTTAGCGTCGGTAGGCTTTCCAAGCCCGTCGTGGCCCAGGAACTTTTTATAGTGGCGCCAGTTATGCTTGGCTCATGCTGCCCCCCGGAATTCATTCTTGATTCACTGGACGGTTTCTTCTAGAGTCCGGGTTGATGGGTGGTCTTCTGGACAGCATGCGGGTAGTCTTAGGCCACTCGGCGGTGACTGAAAAATCCCAGCTGGTAGCGTGGGGATTCGAACCGACGTTGTCCATGGCGTGGTGAATGTGAGCCCAGCACGCTAACCACTCAGCCACCGCCTACCGCCTGCTGCTGCTATTACTACGGCTACTATTACTTTTACCACCACTGTTACTGCTAACACTACTATTACTGCTGCTACTACTACTACTACTACTACTATTACTACTACTACTATTACAACTACTATTACAACTACCACTACTACTACCACTACTGCTACTACTACTGCTACTACTTCTACTACTACTACTACTACTACTACTACTACTATACATAAAAACCGACACAGCTCGCCTATCACAAAGGTAGACGAGAAAAAGGTTGATACTCAACACAACAACACCAGCCGACACAATCATCGCAGCACATATCTCTGACACACCCAAGCTCCCCCTCTCCTTTTTCTTCCCCCTCCGCCTTGTCTTGTCCAATAGCGGAGGGCGAGGGCGGGGCACAGCCTTCGCATGCTCGTCCCTGTATCTCCTCCATCACAACCCATCGCTGTTGTCGGCCGTAAGTAAAGTGAACCATAGCCTTTGGATAATAAGGAGGTTAGTTCTACTCTTGGTAATGCTGGCGGGCGAGTGGGCGGGCAGGCGAGCGATCAGGCTGGTATAGGCGGCTCCACACACCGTTTTTTTTTCTTTTTACTTTTTTTCTTTTTTCTTTTTCTTTTTCTTGCCTACTCTTCGGTTTTCCTTTCATCTTCTCGTCTTCTATTTTCTTTTATTTGTCTTTATTTTATTTTTTCTTCGTCTTCGTCTATTTCCTCTTGTTCTTGTTTTTCTTTTTGTTTTTGTTTTTCATCTTCGCCTCCTGCTCCTCCTCCTCTTCCTTCTCCTTCTTCTCCTCCTCCTACTCCTCCTCCTCCTCCTACACCTCCTCTTTCTTTTTCTTTTCCTCCTACTTCTCCTTTCTCTTTCATTTCCTTTCCCACCACTAACTCTTTTTATTACTTCTTCTCTCTGAACTTATCGGGGGATCAGGAGGAGGCGGCATGAGCGATGACGTCTGCTCCGAGAACGCGCCTCGACGAAAACTTTAACCTCTTTAATGCGGCACTTGGCGAGACGAGAGTTTTTGCCCTTCACATCTCTCGCCCTAATGATCGCATGAATGTATCACCGGGCACGCATTAGGCTGGAAGTTTTCTTTCTTGCCTGGAATGCTCCACGACGAATAATTGGCTCTGGAGAAGGGAAAAAAAGGCTAAAGAGAAAGAGTGTGGTGCCTGGCTGTGTGTGGCGATATGTTGATGGTGATGGTAATGGTGGGTGACCGTGACCCTGCACCTCAAGCAGCAACCCGGTCCTGGAATGCTCCTCTGACTTTAGTTGCGCAGGAGTAAAGGAGAGAAGAGTTCTGAGGTTGTATTAAGAAAACTACCACAAAGGACTTCCCGCCAACTCGTGCAACAACTATCTTTCGGTTTCTTGCTGCCACATACAGCTTTACGTATGTTATGAATGTATATTAATCTATCTACCTATCTATGTCTCTATCTACTTATCTATGCATATTCCTATCTATCTATCTATACAGATAATTAAGATCGAGGAGTATCAGTCTGCCTCTGAGCTTATATATAAGAAATATACATCTGATCTCCCTCTCATTCATGCAAGAAGCCTTCTATATCATGCAACAGCGACACACACACACACACACACACACACACACACACACACACACACACACACACACACACACACACACACACACACACACACACACACACACACATTAATCTGCACGTATACACAGCTGTAGAACCGAGAGGAATATGATGAGGCCTAAGAGTTTCGATATTTATAAAATTATACCATAAACGTCCCTCTCAATCATGCAGTAACCAATCTTCAACATCAACTGCATTATGAACCACTATTAAGCTACACCTACTAGTGTGTATATATATATATATATATATATATATATATATATATATATATATATATATATATATATATATATATATATATATATATATATATATATATATATATATATATATATATAGCGATGTAGGTGCCATCAGAAGAGGAGCTGCGTTCTGTGTTGGAGTTTCGATATCTTCATCACCTACAAGAAACACTGGAACCATTGTCCCAAATAATTGCCTCTCGGGGTAGGTCTGGCAGGCGAATCTCGCCTAGCTCTCAAGCTATACGCAGGGCTGGAAGGGTTGCTACACCGTCTTAACTATGAGGAAGTTGCACAATGCTACCACGGTCAATAGGTGTGTCGGCTCTACCACTACCACCACCACCACCCCTCCAGTCCTTCTTCCACTCAGCCCTCACCCGCGGCCTTGTACACATCCCTCCCACATTCCCCGTGCAAGTGTACTATTTTGTTTTATTCATGTGTTCTCTTGGTTCATCTTTCTCGGTAAGCCTTTGTGAAGCTCAGGAGGAAAGAAAGGAACCTGAGCTGCCAGAACAGTGTTTATTCTGACGAATGTGAAGCGGCATATGTATTAATTTTCTGGAGTCATATTTGTATACCTGAGAGAGAGAGAGAGAGAGAGAGAGAGAGAGAGAGAGAGAGAGAGAGAGAGAGAGAGAGAGAGAGAGAGAGAGAGAGAGAGAGAGAGAGAGAGAGAGAGAGAGAGAGAGAAAATGAGAAAGTAAACACTTTTCAATGAGTACGGAGTCAAAACACACACACACACACACACATACACACACACACACACACCGAGCAACACGTCCTTCCATCCAGAGTTGCCGGGTCTTTCTAGGGATGAGGTGCAGGGTGCCTCTTCCCCATAATTCAGCTCCTCTTCCTCTTTTTCCCTCCCCTTACTTCTCAATTCCAGTAAATATTACGCACAATTGCTCAAATATTATAATGTTCCTTTGTGTCCCACCTCTGGGTCAAGGAAAAAGAAGCACAGACTTGCTGTCAACTATTTATATGAGCACAACCGGATGCCAGGCCAGCTAGCAACCCGCACACTCAGAGCCATCCAGACCCGCCCAGGTGTCGTGACCCGCTCAGACCAACCCACCGCCGCCCTACCATGCCCGCCACGCCGCCACGCCTTCCGGAGGTCATAGGCATACATTACACCATACCCAAGAGGCCCTCCACTTCAAAGGCCTCGCGATCGTGCCAACTGGAAAAGTTCGTCTCACTACTGCTGCTGTGCTGCTTATACTTCTACTACTACTACTACTACTACTACGGTCCTCCATCCATTAGAGTTGCGTTGTGAGCGGTATCTTTTCTCATATCCTTTCACAAAGCAATTCATTGACCCCACCCCGCCACTGACTATGGCCGACAACCAGCTTTATTTAGTATTACAAACAACAGAGTTTTTGGTTGATACGTCTATCAACCACCGTAGCCTCAAAGTCCAGGTCTGCAATGTGGGTGGTTTTGGGTGCAGGTGACTTGGTTCCTCTCAGGCAGTACTACTACTACTACTACTACTACTACTACTACTACTACTACTACTACTACTTCTTCTACTACTACTGCTACTACTATTACTACTACTACTACTAATAGTAATAACAATGATAATAATGATAATAATAATAATAATAATAATAATAATAATAATAATAATAATAATAATAATAATAATAATAATAATAATAATAATAATAATAATGATGATAATACTTATTTTTCCATCATGTTCGTTTTAGCACAGATTCGTCTATTAACTTTGTACTCTTTTCTTTCACAGGTAAGTGTGAAGATAATCGCAGCTCCGCCAGTAAGTAACGAGTTCAGTAAGTCTGGTGCATGTGCTGTACTCTGTATGGATTAATGAAAACGGTCCCTCATGTGCATAGCACACATGGTCCCAAGAATAACAAACACCCCCACTTCACGTCGAGGCCTTACAAGAACCTCTCCTTTCTCTGTGGAGCCACTCCACACCTCCATCACGGCACATGGCTCGTCGCTATGCAAGACCCGGGCTTCAGGAGTGTCTGGGAAAGGGAAGGCGGGAAGGAGGAAGGAATGAATGTAAGAGGGAGTCGAGGGAACTGCGTATGTCTGGCAACCCCACAAGGTCACCCTCTACCCTACCGGAAGCACCACCCACACCATTAGTATTTTTTGTTGGATACTGTTCACTGCATCATCGCTGTGATTTGGCACTGACTGATGATAATGATGATGAGGAAGATGATAATGGTAATGGTGACTGTCTGCGCAGTGAGCAGTGAAGTTCGTGTACGCTTGCATGTATATGTTCCCAGCTAGCCTGGGTTATCAGTTAATCAACGATTAAGAAATTTCAATCGTCATTCCAACAAGGTCACGATCATGATTCACATTTGAAGTTTGCCTTTGGCCTGTAGCCAAGCAAGGGCTGAGTCAATAAATTGTTAATCATGAAAACATCAAAAGTGTGATGGAAGTTAATTATGCATGTGATCTGACTAATTAATGAACTGATGAAAAATGTTTGTCGCTGTAAAAAGCGAGTTCCGGGACTTGTCTTTGGTGCTGTGAGTGCGTGCTAGTCGATCATTTCATCAAGGGCGTCCACGAGGATGATAGTGATGTGTTTTGTCCATCCCCAACATAAAACAGTGGTAACAATGGACAACGGAACGGAAAAAATGAGCTGTAGAGCATGACATAAATAATATGCATGAATACCGTATTGTGCAGTTAAGTAAAAACGTAAACAAAATTAAAAATATATATGATGCAAGTGGCATCGCTGTCCTATTTCTATCATGACACGGAGGAAGTTAGCGTGTTTGTCTTCGTTATGTTTGCTTGCCAGGGAGCACGAACGTATGGTTGGCTGGTTGTATGTACACAGGCCCATACAGAGAGCAAGTTACCTTTAGTACTGTCTATGTTACCTGTCCGCATACATTTAGTGACATTAGTAAAAAGGCGGCGGTCTGTGGAGGAATAGCTGCATGGTCGTTCTCCTGTCGTTCACTTCCTTCTCTGGCAAACAAACATAAAAGACACATAATGTTTTATCGTAAGACACATAAACAACTATACGAAGAAGGTTATCTATGTTTACCTTCCAGTTTTCCTTAGGCATAATATGTATTGGGCTGCTGATTTTTTTTTTTTTTTGCGGGGTAGGATGTGTGCCGACTGCTCATGACTGGATTCAAACTGAAGCTTACTTCCACAGATTTTCATCTTGTAGAAGGCAACAGTAACAAGATAAGGATATCATCGCCAAGTCAACCTTTACTATTCAGTTTCGCGGCAAACCGATTAAGAACACATTTTATTCAGTACCTTACACATGTCACAGCAACGAAAAAATCATAAGAACACTCCTTTCTAAGTACAGCAACACTGGTGTTAGGTTAGCATGTTAACAATTTAAAAAGGTCTCTCTCTCTCTCTCTCTCTCTCTCTCTCTCTCTCTCTCTCTCTCTCTCTCTCTCTCTCTCTCTCTCTCTCTCTCTCAGTGCCGCTAGCTAACCAAACGGTTCCACCGGAGTGTATGTGTGTGTGTGTGTGTGTGTGTGTGTGTTCACGCACGTACGCACACATACACGCACAAAAAAAAAACATACACACATGCACACAAACAAACAAATACACACATACATATATAAACAGGAGCACAAATATATGAATAAACAAGCACACAGACATACACGCGAACACAAACAAATTAAATAGAAATGCACACACTAACAAACAAAGCAATAAAGAAAGAACACAGACACAGATACAATAAAAAAAAACCACACAGACAGAGACAAGTACAAACAAATTAAATAAACAAACAAAGCACCCACACAAACATACATAAACAAATACACAAACATCCTAACAAGTACTAGCAAATAAATAAAAAAACACACACACACACAAACATGCAGGAAGGCTCGAAAGAACGACCGCAAGCCAGTTATCCAGTTATCTCACCGAGGAACAAAAGAGATGACAAGACACTGTCTCCAGGTGGCGGGCTAACATCCGCTTCGCAGTCTTCGGTCAGACTGGGAAGTTAGTGTTCCTCCCAAGAGGTTGCTGATGTGCATTCAGGTCACTGTGAAGGTGGATGGGACGACTGGGTGTGTCCCCGTGCACTGTGTAGCAGCAGGTGGTCACCGTGACCGAAATGCATACCCGTGCACCAGTCATTCCAAACGCTGCCACTCTACTATAACTACTATAGTCCACATGAAAAGGTGATTTTTTTTAGATCTGAGATTGGTTTCGTTTCTTCACTAATGATAAAGTAAATCGAGATAAAGATATAAAAATGCCTCGTCTTTCTAGTACCCGGGGTCGGCAGCTCTACGTTGGCCTTTTAACACCCTCCTCAGGGTAAGTTGGCCCCAGTGTTACATGAACCTTGGTTGTGGGAGGTTACGCTCTCCGTTTTCTGTGGACTTCCTACACGTGGTACTATTGAAATGGAATGGCTGGTGTTCCGCGTGAGGTGTTTTTACTCTTGTCGTGATTTCACATCCACATGTAAGAACTTGAATATATAAGTATAAAAGCGCACAACAGAGTGAACTTAACAAGACGGCCATAATTGAGCAATTCCACTTCAAGAAAAATAACGTTTAGAGAAAAGTGCTCTTCCTCTCTCTCCTCTCCGAGTGAAGAAAACATTGTCTCTCAAACATTTCATACAGAAAGACCATGAATAAGTCGAAATATCCGTACGTGTTCCGCCTCACTGGCCGTCGAGGGGATGCGCACTCAGCCTTTGACTCCTACTGGCGGGTGGCTCCCGGCACTCGTGTGCGTCTGCCTAGTGACTACACGAAACTTGTTTTGCTAAATCGTTTGTTGAAAATATTACCTTAAAGTGCTATCGCCTGACATTACGTTATTTGCTGATAAGTAGTGTTGGTGAAACTTTCACATGAAAGCGTATAAATATATGAAGAAACCAGTGATGAATTATATTGAAACTAACCCGAATATCAATTCTACAAGAGAACAACTGTCAGAATGGGAATGTATACAAAACGAAAGTTTATTCTGAACTGAAAAAAAAATGTATTAATGAGTAAGGAAATGAGATGTTTACATGGACAAGATAATGCCATCTGTTTTCGAGAATTGTATTCCTCCGGCAGTCCAACTTTTACTCAATTTAGTTTCCATTCACTGACGAGCTGATGCATACTAAACTGCCTGTGTGATTCGAATGATCATGCAAGTGTTCCGCATGAACAGCTTTCTTTTTTTGAGAACAGACTTTCCACCGAGTTGGTGGAGATGTGTTGGAACAAAATAAAATAAATATTAAAATGTATGTGGCAAAGTAATGATTGTGAGGGATGCGTAGAACCCCTGGGAGAAGTGGAAAGGAGGCGGGGCGCTAGGAGCTACACGAGTGTAAACTTGTCTCACAGGGCAAGTTTTTACGATGCACCGAAATGCACGCTGGAGGCGCCGGAGGTTGTTAGCGAGGGTAGGTGGACTCCTGAGTGTGGGGTGATGCCCTCGGCCAGGCTAAAGAAGAGGAAGGAGACTAAAGCGATCAAAATATCATTATGATATAGATTCCCAACACTGCAATTTTTATTTGATTATGACAATGATCCTAAAAGTCACCTGTCAGTACCCAGTTAACACTATTATATCTCGGTAACAATTGTCTAATGATCATGAATACAAACAAACGTGGATCACAACATAAATGTTACAATAGGTTCATTATATACACAATAAATGGCTACAGAAGATCAAACGTCAGAAGGCGCTGCTGTGGGTAACGTAAAATTAACTATTCTGTCATAAATTCCTGCTCATGGATATACCTGTCAGAGCTAATCATGAAAAAAATGGCATCGTAGCACTACGATCTCTACGTTTCTTCTGACTTTAATCAACATTTTGGTATGTTTCCACTAAAGTTTTAATCGTCGGATGCTACTGCTTGGCACGGTCAAATTCAAGGAGAGATATACGAAGAGGTGAAGGGAGAGAGCTGGGATGAAATTTAAAGGGGTTTTCTCATCGCCCGGTTGCTCGCCTCCACCGCCGATTTAGGTCGGGTCACGGCCAGCTAGGAGGAAGTACGCCACGTTAGGCAGGCTGCGTGGGTACGGCGCGGTGAGCGATGCCGAGGCGAGGGAGCCGACGCGTGTATGGCGACCTATCTGACGGTGTCGAGACGAGTGTGAAGGCCGCTGGTGCTAGTACACACACACATAGACACACACACTCGCGTGCGCACGCGAATAAAACAAATAAGCGCACATTTACAAACACTTCCAAAAGGAATACGGTAGATTACCCAAAGAAAGGTAAAACTAATAAAAAGAAATCCAAAATTATGGAAGAGACTCGCCAACCAATATAAATCGACACGAAGGCATGTTTGTTTAAGCTGAATGAGCTTTGAGGATAGTATGATATATATATATATATATATATATATATATATATATATATATATATATATATATATATATATATATATCTATATATATAGATATATATATATAGAGAGAGAGAGAGAGAGAGAGAGAGAGAGAGAGAGAGAGAGAGAGAGAGAGAGAGATGAAAAACAGATAAAGGTTGATCATTCCAGTGAAGTCGTGATTCAGTTTATAAAAAAAATATCTCCAGTAAAAATTGATTAATCAATAAAGAGAAAATTCATATGTCTATGTAGGAACGGCCTAGTTCTGTTGAGGAAAGGAGTAATTGAGTGAAAGGGTAACAATGGATAGAATCAAGCTTTGTCGTTGTGGGCTACAGAGTTCTCTGTCTGTTTTAGAAACTTAATGTACGCTATGTAGCATATTGAAAATCAGTAATTTCTAAGGGGAAGATAATATGGGTTAATGAACGATTCTTGGGAGATCATTAATTAATGGGTAAAAGGCGGAGTGATAAAAACATTTAAAATAAAATTCAGCGCCAACATAATGAGGCTACAGCAAATGGCCCTCAATCCAGAGGCTATGGATACATCAGGAGAGAAAAAAATAATAATATGCAGAGTTAGACGGAAAACCGAACTAAGATAGCATTGAAAGTACGGAATGGAAAGCTGTAAATGATTACATTGTACTATTTAAAGATATATTTATGACAGTTGAAAGGTTCTGAGATGTTAACAGGTAAAACAACAAAAGTTTACGACATACACAGAGAACACAATGAAGACTTAGATACGAAAAGCAGGGGTAGTAGAACGCCCCATTCAGATTTCGTACCTATATTGATACCCATGAGTAAGACGGCGCTAAGTGGGGCTTAAGAATGTTTTGATCAAGAAAAGTTCATAACTTTTATTCTGAGCATTAAAATGTATAGTATTTTCAATGTGCTGGAAGTTATTCCTTTCTTTTCAGTACGGGATACACGAAAGCATACCTCCGAAAAGAATGAGATACTCGTTCATATACACATCGGTATGCGATATTGTGTGGTCTCTCTCTCTCTCTCTCTCTCTCTCTCTCTCTCTCTCTCTCTCTCTCTCTCCATATGAAAAAAAGCATGGTGCTGGATACCGATGGTGTGGGCAGGGAGAGCAGGGGGCATCAAGAACAGGTGGTGCGGACAGGTGTGCTGACAAGTGGGAGCGCGGATTGAGTGATGGGGGAGGGCATGCCGGCAGGGGAGCACCAGGTGTTTAAAGAGGGTGTGGGCAGGGAAGCGGTCAGGACTGCAGGTGCGGAGAGGGTTGGGGTTAGGGATGGAGCACTGGTGAGAACAGGAGCCAGCTGAGGACGCTTTGGGCTTCACACCACGCGCAGCCTCAAGCACGTCCCTTGACAGGTTCACTGAATTTAATATCTCTGCAGGGCAAATCCGGTGTTTTCAATCATTTGTTTTTTGAGAAAGATATATAGATAAATAGGTATAGACAGATACTGTAGATATAAATAATAATAGATATAGATGGATGGATGAATGGATGGATGGATAGCTCACTAGCTAGCTAGCTAGATAGCTAGATAGCTATATATATATATATATATATATATATATATATATATATATATATATATATATATATATATATATATATATAGAGAGAGAGAGAGAGAGAGAGAGAGAGAGAGAGATTGCCATTATTTAATATATTTTCACTAATGTAGTACTTTTACCAAATAATACGTAGCATGAA
>NW_026110551.1:92500-101469 GCF_024679095.1 Eriocheir sinensis
GTAAACCGTAAGCGCGAGGCAGCGGGGGCAAGCAGTTCATGGCGTCCAGTTGGCGGCGGCGGCGACAAGGTTTTGTGGCACGTCCTCTACAAGCCTTGGGGGACGGGGAGAGGGAGGATGAGTGGGCCTATGGCTTGGGTGGGTTTCTTTTCCTTTTTTTCTATCGTTACTCTCTCTCTCTCTCTCTCTCTCTCTCTCTCTCTCTGATAAACTTATCCATCCATGTTTGGGAGTCGGGTTGAGGAGTACATACTACATACTAAAGTTTCAAGATGATAAAAGGAAATTAATGAAATATAGTTAAAATCTACTAGAAGCAATCTGTGGTATTTTTTTTTAGGAAAAGCATAAATTACTCTTGCAATCATTCCGCAAGTGTCGAACAAGTGTTTTTAATTAGTATTGCATTTTGTAATATATTTTAATAAATTGCCACCCAAGAAAAAGGCGTAAAAGCGTGCACGTTTTCTGAATCGCAATTTCAAACACGCAAGAATCTCGCTATCGTCGTGTTCTCTGGGCTGAACACTTTCCCCGCATTTCTTTCCCGGCTGAAATAATACATAGATACACTGTGCCTCGGTGCAAGCGGTGCAGGGAGAAAGGGTGTATATGATTTCTTTCCGAGAAAACATATACTTTCTTTGAATACGTAGCAGCATTTGCAAAGGTGCGCACCGAAATTTTAAAAGAATTCCAGATTTATAAAATATGTGTAAAAAAAAAAAAAAAGGTTTCTTTTCAATATTTAACAAGCAATACATATATTATTGAGTCAAAGAAGTAAGAAAAGGACAAGTTTATATGTTTAGGAGCTAAAAAAAATCATGGTCATTTACTTATAAAACAAATATTGAACTAAAAACAGAGGGGAGACTGATGACGTTTATGCACACACTTATAAGGTTGAGAGAGGGAGACGTCACGCTAACATGTGTCACGTGTAAAGGAATCAGCACGTACTGAAGGAGCAACAGCAGCAGTAGCAGCAGAGTGTTCAGCAAACAGTTATGAAGCTCCCACAAGTACTCACGCCCTTCTCATTCCTCTGCAACTACCCCCCCTCTCCATCCTCCTCCTCTCAGTGGCCGGAGTGAGATAAACTTCGACAAAAAAGATCGTACACAGAAAGAAATAAGTGTCACGCAACAACATTCATCTCTCAATTTCCACTGGTAAACCGATAAAATGTATGAGTGAAACTCTGAAAAAGAAAAAGTTACCCTCCGAAGCCAAGCAGAGCTGTAGGCGGTGAAAAACCTGTGAATGAATGAGTCGAGATGCAGCACTTGACGTGAGGGTGCGCACACGGCGGAGATGAAGAGAGTGTGGGCCGGAGAGATTGTGTGCTGACGGGGACGGAGGAGAGGGTGGAGAAGGAGGAGGAGGAGGAGGAGAGAGGCTGGGAGGTGAGTGTGGAGGAAAAGTATCAGGAGGTGCCATGGCTCGTGTCCTCTCCGCCAGGCACCGGAACAAAGATCAACACAGACAACGGAGTGGAACGTCTAGAGGTGAGCAAGTGTGTTAGCATGTCTTCTCCTTTCCTAATTCTTCATATCCTCTTCTCTAGCGTTTCAAGTGATGAGTAAGTACTGACACATCTCTCTTCCCTGATCCATTAAATTAGTGATTGGTAACGCGTCTTCCTTATCTTTGGTCAACGCATCATCCCTTTCATACCTTTACAAAAGATGAGTGAGTGCTAACGCGTCTCATCACCTTCTTACCCTTCCAAGAAGTGAGCGCTAGCATGCCTCCCCTTGTTAGCCCCTAAAGAGGCGAGTGAATATTAACAAAATTTCCTTTCACCCCCCTTTAAGATCGTAAGTGCGAAAATGCTTTCCCCATTTTTTCATTCCATTCCCTGCAAATTCCAAGGGTGCAGCAGGTCTCCTTCGTCGAAGAGAAGACTTGTTTGGTAGCTATTTAATGAATGTATGCAAACAACAAAAGAGTGGGCACAAAAGATGACCAACATTTTTCTTTTTACCATTCAATAGTCTCTCTCTCTCTCTCTCTCTCTCTCTCTCTCTCTCTCTCTCTCTCTCTCTCTCTCTCTCTCTCTCTCTCTCTCTCTCTCTCTCTCTCTCTCTCTCTCTCTCTCTCTCTCTCTCTCTCTCTCTCTCTCTCTCTCTCTCGTGAACGCTGTATCAGAGCTGGGTTCGTCTAGACACTTTCACACACACGCGTCCCCTCTGGCCTTACCCTGCCCTCCTCCTTCCCATTACCTGCGTCTCCGCCATATCGCGGTTCATATACGCCAGTCTCATATATCATAGTTTAAAATTCGCCTAAATGGCACTTCGGTAGGCACCTTTCGTATCGCGGATGGTTTAGCTCTATCAGCCCGGATTTTGGCGGTATGAGGCAAGTTATTTAATAGTGGCGCCATCTTGCATTGGCTCATTTTTAAGTAACTCATTTTCTAATCCTAAAAATGTAAACAACATAAAGTTGAAAGTATTAATAAGTCTTCATCCAAAATCGATAGAATTGAAATAAAATACGTAGTGCACTGCAGATAGTGAACACGGCACGCACGTCACCCTGTCCAAAACGACAGCTTCCGGCCGCCCGGCAGGCTAGTTGCCCAGCCAAGTGTGATCGTACACGGCAGATCCACTGCCTCTCCCTGAAGCGCTGATGGACAACAACTGTAAGGCGACAAGTCAGTATATTGCCACTACGTGTTTCTGTATCCTGGGCGCTGATAAATAGCAGCTCTCAACGACCAACTGTATTTGCTGAATCTGCTTTCAGTGGTGCATCCTTGATGACAAATGGTCTGGAAAATGTGTTATAGCTTGCTACCTGTTAAATGCATAACACGCATAGTTATTGGTGAGCTTTGGGGGGATGAAGGCCGAATTGACTACGCCGAGGGGACAGACTAAAGTCCTAAATTTGGTGTTGGTGTGTCGTGGTGACTCAAAAGTGGTGTGTAATTTTGATTACTCAGAATGCTTATCTAGTTTCATGAAATCTTTGTGGTACTGGAATATTTATACACGTAGGCTACGAACCGAATGCCAGCTACTTTGTTTTGATATTTCTTCTTCTTGTAAACTCACATGTACTTACCTTTATTTGTACCCACGAAAAACCGAGGCATGTTGGCTGCCAGACGGGTTTCATCGACTCCATGACATTTCGATAAGGTCCTCCACGTGAAATGTAGACCATGTCACACTTGCTGAATCTCCTTCGAGAAACTAGTGGTTGGCTGACCTTGTTCACGGGATACTCTTGAGCAATTCACATCTCTGCAGGTATTATATCGTCGTTGCTATTATTACTTAATAATATATACATCTGTATATCTTTGGGACTGAATAAACGTGAATATGGAAATGAAGAGTGGATAAGGTCCTTTCACTTCGCAAGGAAAATATTTCTCTAACGCGGCAGGAAAATAAATGTATCCTAGAGCCCTATACCTTGAGGGCGATAACCAAGAGTTCTATTCCTGCCAACAGAATTACTAGAACAGGAACAAATGAGGTTAGGCCTCTAAAACCCAGCCAGGCAATTTCCTTCACTCTCTCATCTCTCTCTCTCTCTCTCAATCTCTCTCTCTCTCTCAAGTACTCTCTCTCTCTCTCTACTCTCTCTCTCTCTCTCTCTCTCTCTCTCTCTCTCTCTCCATCTTTACAGGACTGCTTTCATACTAATTGCATAGCACAAGCTGGAAGATTCAGAAGAGGTCTTTGCTATGTTCCTTACTACTATTTACACATTGGCAATTAAAAAGCCAATTAGAGCAAGCTGCACTTTATTCTTTTTCCCCCTGATTATATGTCAAGATCAACGAATATATTGCGATCATCTCTAAATCAGATCTCATAACTTTCTTTTCAAGCTCATATATGTGGCAGATAGAATTCCACTGGAATAAAATCAAATGAAAAGCAAGCAGAGTGGTTAAACCCCCCCAAAAAACTGGCATGTGCTAAACAAAACAAAAAAAAAAATTCCATGGTTTGAGAACCAAAAAAGCTGCCAAGGGCAAAAAATGGTTTCCTTAAAAATTTTGGGAGCAAGCATTTAGTTTTGAAACCTTGATATATATATATATATATATGTATATATATATATATATACCTAGCTGCATATATAGGTATATATATGATATATATATATATATATATATATATATTACCCACTACTAGAAGCATGCAGATAAATTAGTTTTAATAAAAAACAGAAGCAGCCCCCCCTCTCTCTCTCAATCTCTCTCTACTCTCTCTCTCTCTCTCTCTCTCTCGCTCTCTCTCTCATATCATCTCGAAAAAGTCTACTACTCTTTACAGCTATTTTTGTTAATGCAACTGAAGAATTAGAAGAGGGTCATTCAGTGTTAAGATTACTACTGCTTGCGTTAGGATAATTAAAGCATGTTGAAGCTTCTTTCCTCTTGACAGGTGCGAAAATCAAACGAATATGTCAAGTGTACTTTAATTCCATCTCTAAAATGCTGATCTAATTCCTTTTTAAAAAACAATTTTACTATGTATACGGATAGAATTACAAGGAATAAACATACTGAAAACAAAATGAAATCTTAGAAAAAAACTGAGTTTAAACAAAAAAAGTGGTTTAACTACCAAAAAAAACAGTTTTGGAAACACTAAAAAAAAACATTGGTTTTTGCCATTTATGTATGGATACTCATATATCATATATATATATATATATATATATATATATATATATATATATATATATATATATATATATATATATATATTTATAGTGTGTGTGTGTGTGTGTGTAGAGATGAGACAATATGACCAGCATTTTAGCTTGTTTACTTATTATTTTGTTTATCCTGTTGGCGTTATGTGTGTGTGTTAATGTAGGATGAACACTAATATGCTTGTCACGAACATCTTTAAAATTTGTCGACATTTCGACTCGTTCTTGAAGGCATTTAACATGTAGGACCTAGAAATGGACATAAAATAAGATAAAGCAGACAAACAATGTGCGTAGCTTAAGACTACATTTATAATTTAATTAGAATATATACATTTCCAATTTGATGTGTGCGTGTAGTAGTCTCTTAAAATAATACACAGTCTTTGATTCAGAAACCCTATATATAAGCGTTACCTGACTATTTTGTACAACTCACACCATGTCACGCTTAATGGAGGTCCTTCTCATTAGACAGCTACAAAAGCTTCACTCTGCACAGGAATCTTCCATATATAGCGTGTTTTTAAGGTTTATTTACGTATTTGCAATCTTTTTCGATGTTGCTTTATATATATATATATATATATATTACGCCTCCCCTCTCTACAGCTTTCATGTTGTATACTTACAATTTCAGAATTTAGAGACCACAAACCACAATCAAAGCTGCTCATCAATTTTGTATTTTTAATCGTCACTGTAACTTGTATTCTCATAGCACATTCCTTGTATTGCATTTATCAGACTAGATTTTATGTCCTACTTTCTAGTCGCTGATGATGACTCAAGAACAATTGAAACAGCTAAATCGTAAGATGTTCGTGACGCCTTTGGTCCTAAAGTTAAAGCTTCATCCTACATCACTTTCCTGCCCGCTCACGTACAGTTCATCCTCCACAGATCTCTTAGACAGAGTGGACTCTAAGGCTCTTCAGTCTCATCAGCTGTCCTCCTCTTACTGATGATCTTCTATCTCTTGCCTCCACTTGTTGACTGCTCTATCTTCTTTTCAGATAGTTTCATACAGCTGCTTTTCCTGAACTTGCCTTTACACATTTTATCCCCTTCCACGGCCTCGCCATACTTTTACGATTTCTACATCTAAGCTCATCCCTTTACATGTCCAGCCCTTCACAGAAAGGGTTTATGATCTTGCTCTTGTACATCCCTGAACCGCTAATGTAAACTCTGGAACAGATCTTCCTTCACTGTATTTCCTCCTTGCAGAGACAAACTCTTTCAGAGGGAGTAGAACCTGCTCCCGAAATTATTATCTTGACCCTCCTGAAGCTTTTAGGAGGAGCAGTGGAGTTAGCAGGCTTGTAGCATTGTTTTTTTTTTTTAACAAAACATTTGTACCTTTTTATGCCTTTGAACTGACTCCTCTGCTGTACAAATATAAATATATATATATATATATATATATATATATATATATATATATATATATATATATATATATATATGTATATATATCAGCTCTCTCTTGTCAGTAGCTGTTAGCATGCAGCAGCCACCCAGGCAGGACAGGGAAGTAGGAAGACACCTACCAGAACAGATTAATGAAACTACTCCCGGTGAGGATATATATGGGAAGCGAGGAGGTGCTGAAGCCCTTCAAAGACCCTTCCATGTCCTCACTAACCGTTTCCTTTGTCTCATCAACACCAGAGAGCAGTTCAGCATGCTCTCTAAAGACAATTCCTCTCTCTTTCTGCACACCCACACTACATTCACAAAACTTTGCACTTTTCCCCAAAATTCCAAAATTCAAAATGGCCTTGTAAACACCGCCTCCAGGTCCTCGCCTGGGGGGGGCATATATTCCCCAGGGAGGACTCCCCTTCTGGCTTTGCCGACTTGACAGTGTCCTGATAACTCCTCGATCCTCCTCCTTATCCGTTTCACCCAACATTCGCAGTCTCCGTTCTAATTTTTTCATTCTGTGGAATTTTCCATCTCTCCTCCTCTGACCTCACCCTCTCTTCTCACCGAAACTTGGGTTTCGAGGCTACCCAACAACCTCTACTCTGTTCCCTCCCTGCTAACTCTATCTTAATTTCCAATCCAAAGCTGGATGTTGCGCCTGCACGTGCGCAACGACATCACCCCACTCTCGTGCCCACGACCCAGCTCTTCTGGTGCCACCTCTGGCTAGACTTCATTGTCATTCTATTACTAAATACATCTGCGCTGTTTGTCTCTCTCTAACTCTACTAACTATGTGAAACTCTTTTGAATATTTGAACTCTAAAGTGGAGCGCATCTTGACCCCACTCTCGCTAGCAAATCTCCATCTTGGGAAATTTCAATGTTCCCCTCTCGCTTTGGCTTTCATCTCTTTCACTGACCAGCCTGGTTGAACAAGCCTACAACTTTGCTCTCCTCAACGACCTAGAGCAGTTGGTTCAGCACCCTACTCGTATTCCCCGACCGTCTTGGAGACAGGCCCAACATTCTAGACCTCTTCCTTACCTCTAATCCTTCTGCTTATACTCTGTCAAACTGTTGTTGCCTCTCCGTTGGGCTCCTCTGATCATAACCTTTATTTCTGTATCCTGTCCTGTCGCTCCTATGTACATCCTGTGGACCCCACCAGAGGAGGCGATGCTTCTGGACAATTTTGCTTCAGCTCGGTGGACGACCTGAGGATGTACTTCTTTCCGAGCTTCCCGTGGAATGATTACTGCTTCAGGAGAGGAGACCCTCTGTGTGTGCTCTGCGGATCTGCAGAGGTGACTTGTCTTTGGAATGGAGGCAGTACATTTCCACGTACTTTCTACTCCTCATGCTAAAAAGCCTCCTAGTTTAATCATGCTTGTTCTCGTGCTATTAAAGATAGAGAGGCAGCTCACAAAAGGTTCCTAGATTAGAACTCCCACCAACTTTGATATATACATTTAATTCTGAATCGTGCCACCTATTCTCCGACTCTAACAAAACTTCTTATATAAATAGTGTCACAATTTTGCTTCTTCTAATTCTTCCAGACTTCTAAGCATCTATCAAAAACATCTCCTCCAATTTCACTTCTTCCTCTTCTTCCTCCTTCTCCTTAACCCTGATATAGCATCTGCTGTCTCATCTGGTCTCCTTAAGGCTGAACTTCTTCTGCTCAGACTTTCTGTAAGAACTCCACCTTGGACGATTCTAGTATATTCCTCCCACCATCCCCCTCTAATTCCTTTATGCCTGTTGTTAAGATTCTTCCTAATGATGTTTTCTATGTCCTTTCTGGCCTCAACTCTCAGAAGGCTTATGGACCTGATGGGTTTCCTATTGTCCTTAAAACTGTGCTTTGTGCTGACACCTGCCTGGCCAAACTCTTTCGTCTCTGCCTATCAACATTCATCTTTCCTTCCTGCTGGAAAGGTAATAACGCCTTTGTACAGCCTGTAGCCTACAGAAAGATGACTGTTCTCAATCCCTCAAACTACCGCCCATATATAGCTTTACTTTCCAGTCTATCTAAAGCTTTTGAATCAATCGCCAACCGGAAGATTCAAAAGCTTTAACTTTGCCTTCTAACCTTCTATCTGATCCTTAGTGTAAGTTCCTGAGGGGGCGTTCACAATACATAATCTTCTTGCTTGTTCTCTTGGCTGACTCTTGAGGTCATCCTCTTAGCCGTTTCGGTGAAACTTTCTCTGTTGCGCTAGACATATCAGAAGCCTTCGATAGAGTCTGGCACCAGTCTTCTTTCTAAACTGCCCTCTTTCAGTTCTATCCCTCTCTCTGTTCTTTATCTCAGTTTCCTTTCCGGCCGTTCTATCTCTCGCGGCGGTAGACGGTCTGCTCTTCCCTAAACCTATCAACAGTGGCGTTCCACAGGGCTCTGTCTATCTTCCTCTCTTCTGTTATTCGCAAATGATCTTCTTCCCATAACAAAAGTGTCCACTGTCCACTCATATGCCGACGACTCTCTACGTTATTCAACTTCTTTCAATAGAAGACCATCCCACAACTGGAATGCACGACTCCAGACTGGAGGCTGCCAGAACCTTAACCTCGAACCTTGCTGTTATATCCGATTGGGGCCAGAAGGAACCTTGTGTCCTTCAATGCCTCAAAAACTCAATTTCTCCACCTATCAACTCGACACAATCTTCCAAACACCTATCCCCTATTCTTCGACAACACTCAGCTGTCACCTTCTTCAACACTAAACATCCTCGGTCTATCCTTAACTCAAAATCTCAACTGGAAACTTCATATCTCTCTCTCGCTAAATCAGCTTCCTCGAGGTTGGGCGTTCTATATCGTCTCCGCCA
>NW_026110552.1:600000-765971 GCF_024679095.1 Eriocheir sinensis
AATTTGTATTGAAACAGATATTCAAAAATACATATAAAACAATGTAAATTTATTTCAAAATATATATACCAATACACATAAAATAAAGTAGATTTCTATAGAAATATATATACAAAATACATATGAAATTATGTAAATACGTATAAAAATATATATACAAAATACATATCAAATAATGTAAATTCGTGTCAAAATAAATAAACAAAATATAATGAAAAGAATGTGTATTTGTATGAAAATAGATAATAGATAATAAATTTGTATAAAATATATATGCAAGATACACATTAAATAATGTAAATATGTATAAAAAAGTATATACAAAAAACAAATAGAATAATGTAAAATCGTATCAAAATAAATACACCGAATATTAATAAAATAATGTAAATTTGTATGAAAATAAAGATGCAAAATTCCCATAAAATAGCGCATTTCTTATAAAAATATATATACCAAAATACACATAATATATTTAAATTTGTATTGAAATAAATATACAAAATGCACATACAATAAGGTAAATTTGTATTGAAAGAGATATGCAAAAATACATATAAAACAATGTAAATTTGTTTCAAAATATATATACGAATACAAATAAAAAAACGTAGATTTCTATTTAAATATATATACAAAATACACATAAAATTAAGAAAATACGTATAAAAAAATGTATACAAAATACACATAAAATTATGTACATTCGAATTAAAATAAATAAACAAAATACCAATAAAAGAAAGTGTATTTGGATAAATATAACTATACAAAATACACATACAAAATAAACATAAAATAAGGTAGATTTGTAATAAAATATATGTACAAAATACACATACAATAATGTAAAGTTATATGAAAATATATATACAAATACACATAAAATACCATGAATTTGTATAAAAAATTATATTCAAAATAAATATTAAATAATGTAAGAGCGTATAAAAATATATATACAAAGTACATATAAAATAAAAATTAAAATGCAAAATACCTATAAAATAACACATTTTTTTTATAAAATTATTGATACCAAAATACACATAAAATATTTGAACTTGTATTAAAATAAATATACAAAATGCACATACAATAAGGTAAATTTGTATTGAAATAGATATGGAAAATACATATAAAATAATGTAAATTTGTTTCAAAATATATATACGAATACTCATAAAATAACGTAGATTTCTATAAAAATACATATACAAAATACACATAAAATTAAGTAAATATGTATAAAACAATGTATACAAAATACACCTAAAATAATGTAAATTCGTATAAATGTAAATAAACAATATACCAATAAAAGAATGTGTATTTGTATAAATATATATATACAAAATGCACATAAAATAACGTAAATTTATGTAAAATATATACATAAAATAACGCAAATTTCTATAAAAATATATGTACAAAAATGAACATTAGATGAATTTGCATAAAAATATATATACAAAACACACATTAGATAATGTAAATGAGTATAAAAATATGTATACAAAATACCTATGAAATATCTAAATTCGTATCTAATTAAATTAAGAAATACCAATAAAATAATGTAATTTTGGATGAAAATATATATATACAAAATACACTTAAAATAACCTAAATACAAATACAAATATACACATAAAATAATATAAAATTGAATGGAATAAATATACAAAATAAACATAAAATAAGGTAAATTTGTAATGAAATATATGAAAAAATACACATAAAATAATATAAATTTGTATGAAAATATATATATAAATACAC
Organism: Eriocheir sinensis; assembly: GCF_024679095.1. NCBI lineage: Eukaryota > Metazoa > Arthropoda > Malacostraca > Decapoda > Varunidae > Eriocheir > Eriocheir sinensis. The sequence continues at coordinate 601,783 of NW_026110552.1, forward strand.
ATTAAATAACATGAATTTGTATAAAATTTGTATCAAAATATATACTTATACACACAATAAAATAACGTAATTTTTTTATGAAAATGTATATGTATATATACATAAAATAATTTAAATACGTAGAAAAATATTTATACAAAAAACACATAAAATAGTGTAAATATGTATGAAAATATATAAACAAATACACATAAAATAATGTAAATTTGGATAAAAAATATATACAAAATTAACATTAAATAATGTAAATATATATATAAAAAAATATATACAAAAAACACATAGAATAATGTTAAATCGTATCAAAATAAATAAAGAGAATATCAATAAAATAATGTAAATTTGTATGAAAATAAAGCTGCAAAATATCCATATAATAACGCATATTTGCATAAAAATATATATACAAAAATACATATAAAATAATTAAATTTGTATTAAAATAAATATACAAAATGCACGTACAATAAAGTAAATTTGTATTGAAATAGATATGCAAAATACCCATTAATAATGTAAATTTGTATCAAAATATATATACGAATACTCATAAAATAGAGTAAAATTCTATAAAACAATGTAAATTTGTTTCAAAATATATATACGAATACACATAAAATAACGCAGATTTCTATAGAAATATATATACAAAATACACTTGAAAAAATGTAAATACGTATAAAAATATATATACAAAATACACATTAAATAATGTTAATTCGTGTCAAAATAAATAAACAAAATATCATGAAAAGAATGTGTATTTGTATGAAAATAGATATACAAAATACACATAAAATAACCTAAATTTGTATAAAACTATATACAAAAATACACAAAAATAATTTAAACTTGTATGAAAATAAATATACAAAAAACATATAAAATTAGGTAAATTTGTATTGAAATACATATACAAAATACACATAAAATAATGTAAATTTTAATGAAAATATATAAACATATAGACTTAAAATAACGTAAATTTGTATCAAATATATATACAAAAAACACATTAAATAATGTAAATATGTATAAAAAAATATATACAAAACACAAATAAAATAATGTAAAATCGTATCAAAATAAATACAGAAAATATTAATAAAATAATGTAAATTTGTATGAAAATTAAGATTCACAATACCCATGTCATGTGTATTCTTATATATATTTTGAAACAAATTTACATTGTTTATATGTATTTTGCATATCTATTTTTGTGTATTCTGTATTTATTTTTGTTATACATAGAATAATGTAAAATCGTATCAAAAGAAGTACACAGAATATCAATAAAATAATTTAAATTTGTATGAAAACAAAGATGCAAAATACCCATAAGATAAAGCATATTTTTTTAAAAAATACATATACAAAAATACACATAGAATAATTAAATTTGTATTAAAATTAATATACAAAATGCACACATACAATAAGGTAAATTTGTATTGAAAAAAAACGCAAAATACAAATAAAACATTGTAAATTTGTTTCAAAATATATATACGAATACACATAAAATAACGTAGATTTCTATAGAAATATATATACAAAATACACATGAAATTATGTAAATACGTATAAAAATATATACATAAAATACAAATTAAGTAATGTAAATTCGTGTCAAAATAAATAAACAAAATATCATGAAAAGAATGTGTATTTGTATGAAAATAAATAATAGATAATAAATTTGTATGAAATATATATGCAAGATATACATTAAATAATGTAAATATGTATAAAAAATATATACAAAAAACAAATAGAATAATGTAAGATCGTATCAAAATAAATACACCGAATATTAATAAAATAATGTAAATTTGTATGAAAATAAAGATGCAAAATTCCCATCAAATAGCGCATTTCTTATAAAAACATATATACCAAAATACACATAAAATATTTAAATTTGTATTGAAATAAATGTACAAAATGCACATACAATAAGGTAAACTTCTATTGAAAGAGATATGCAAAAATACATATAAAACAAAGTAAATTTGTTTCAAAATATATATACGAATACACATAAAATAACGTAGATTTCTATAAAAATATATATACAAAATACACATAAAATTAGGTAAATACGTATAAAAAAATGTAAACAAAATACACATAAAATAATATAAATTCGAAACAAAATAAATAAACAAAATACCAATAAAAGAATGTGTATTTGTATAAATATTAATGTACAAAATACACATACAAAATAAACATAAAATAAGGTAAATTTGTAATAAAATATATGTACAAAATACACATAAAATAATGTAAATTTATATGAAAATATATATACAAATACACATAAAATACCATGAATTTGTATAAAATTATATATTCAAAATAAATGTTAAATAATGTAAATGCGTATAAAAATATATATAAAAAGTACATATAAAATAATGTAAATTCGTATCAATATAAATCAACAAAATACCAATAAAATAATATATATTTGATTGAAAATAGATTAACAAAATACACATAACTAAAATTTGTATTGAAATATATACAAAAATACATAAAAATAATTTGAGTTTGTATGAAAATAGATATTCAAAATACATATAAAAATAGGTAAATTTCTTTTGAAATATATATACAAAATACCCATAAAATATTGTAAATTTGTGTCAGAATATATAAACAAATACACATAAAATAACGTAAATTTGTTTGAAAAATATATACAAAATACACATAGAATAATGTCAAATCGTATCAAAATGAATGAGCAGAATATCAATAAAATAACGTAAATTTGTATGAAAATAAAGATGCAAAATACCCATAAAAAAAAGCATATTTTTATAAAAATACATATACAAAAATACACATAGAATAATTAAATTTGTATCAAAATTAATATACAAAATGCATATACAATAAGGTAAATGTGTATTGAAAAAATATGCAAAATACACATAAAAGTGTAAATTTGTTTAAAAATCGATATACGAATACACATAATATAACGTAGATTTCTATAGAAAGATATATACAAAATACACATGAAATGATGTAAATACGTATAAAAATATATATACAAAATACACATTAAATAATTTAAATTCTCGTCAAAATAAATAAACAAAATATCAATAAAAGAATGTGTATTTGTATGAAAATAGATATACAAAATACTCATAAAATAACCTAAGTTCGTATAAAACTATATACAAAAATACATAAAAATAATTTAAATTTGTATGAAAATAAATATACAAAATACACATAAAATTATTTTGTATATCTATTTTATACAAATGTACGTTATTTTATGTGAATTTGTTTTCATTTCATACAAATTTACATTATTTTATGTGTATTTTGTACATGTATTTAAATACAAATTTAAGTAATTACATATTTTTATAAAAATACATATACAAAAATACACATAGATTAATCAAATTTGTATTAAAATTAATATACAAAATACACATACAATAAGGTAAATTTGTATTGAAAAAATATGCAAAATACACATAAAACAATGTAAATTTGTTTCAAAATATATATTCGAATACACATAAAATAACGCAGATTTCTATAGAAATATATATACAAAATACACTTGAAATAATGTAAATACGTATAAAAATATATATACAAAATACACATTAAATAATGTTAATTCGTGTCAAAATAAATAAACAAAATATCATGAAAAGAATGTGTATTTGTTTATATATTTTGACACAAATTTACAATATTTTATGGGTATTTTGTATATACATTTCAAAAGAAATTTACCTAGTTTTATGTGTATTTTGTATATCTATTTTCATACACTCAAATTATTTCTATGTATTTTTGTATATATTTTAATACAAATTTTACTTATGTTATGTGTATTTTGTAAATTTATTTTCATTCAAATATATTCTATTTTATTGGTGTTTTGTTGATTTATATTGATACGAATTTACATTATTTTATATGTACTTTGTATATATATTCTTATACGCTTTTCCATTATTTAGTATTTATTTTGAATATATATTTTTATACAAATTCATGGTATTTTATGTGTATTTGTATATATATTTTCATATAAATATACATTATTTTATGTGTATTTTGTACATAAATTTTATTACAAATCTACCTTATTTTATGTTTATTTTGTATGTGTATTTTGTATATTTATATTTATCCAAATACACATTCTTTTATTGGTATTTTGTTTATTTATTTTAATTCGAATTTACATTATTTTATGTGTATTTTGTATACATTTTTTTATACGTATTTACTTAATTTTATGTGTATTTTGTATATATATATATATATATATATATATATATATATATATATATATATATATATATATATATATATATATATATATATATATATATATATATATATATATATATATATATATATATATATATATATTTATAGAAATCTACGTTTTTTTATTTGTATTCGTATATATATTTTGAAACAAATTTACATTGTTTTATATGTATTTTTGCATATCTCTTTCAATACAAATTTACCTTATTGTATATGCATTTTGTATATTTATTTCAATGCAAATTTAAAAATTTCATGTGTATTTTGGTATATATATTTTTATAAGATTACGAAAATTTGAATAAAAATATATACAAAAAAACAAAAAAATAAATTTAAATTTGTATGAAAATAGATATACAAAATACAACTATAATTAGTTAAATTTGTATTTAATTACATGTACAAAATACACATAAAATAATGTAAATTTGTATGAAATGAAAACAAATTCACATAAAATAACGTACATTTGTATAAAATAGATATACAAAATAATTTTATGTGTATTTTGTATATTTATTTTCATACAAATTTAAATTATTTCTGTGTATTTTTGTATATAGTTTTATACAAACAGGTTATTTTATGAGTATTTTGTATATATATTTTCATAGAAATACACATTCTTTTATTGATATTTTGTTTATTTATTTTGACGAGAATTTAAATTATTTAATGTGTATTTTGTATATATATTTTTATACGTATTTACATCATTTCATGTGTATTTTGTATATATATTTCTATAGAAATCTACGTTATATTATGTGTATTCGTATAAAGATTTTTTAACAAATTTACACTTTTATGTGTATTTTGCATATTTTTTCAATACAAATTTACCTTATTGTAATGTAAAATCGTATCAAAATAAGTACACAGAATATCAATAAAATAATTTTAATTTGTATGAAAATAAAGATGTAAAATACCCATAAAATAAAGCATTTTTTTTAAATACATATACAAAAATACACATAGAATAATTAAATATGTGTTAAAATAATATACAAAATGCACAAACAATAAGGTAAGTTTGTATTGAAAAAAAAACGCAAAATACACATAAAACAGTGTAAATTTGTTTCAAAATATATATACGAATACACATAAAATAACGTTGATTTCTATAGGAATATATATACAAAATACACATTAAATACTGTAAATTTGAGTCAAAATAAATAAACAAAATATCAATAAAAGAATGTGTATTTGTATGAAAATAGATATACAAAATACACATAAAATAACCTAAATTTGTATGAAACTATATACAAAAATACACAAAAATATTTTAAATTTGTATGAAAATAAATATACAAAATACACATAAAATTATGTAAATTTGTATTGAAATACATATACAAAATACACATAAAATAATGTAAATTTGAATGTAAAGATATAAACAAATACACTTAAAATAACGTAAATTTGTATAAAAAAATATATACAAAACACAAATAGAATAATGTAAAATCGTATCAAAATAAATACACAGAATATTAATAAAATAATGTAAATTTGTATGAAAATAAAGAGGCAAAATACCCATAAAATAACGCATTTTTTTTTATTTATAAAAATATATATACCAAAATACACATAAAAAAATTAAATTTGAATTAAAATAAATATATAAAAAACACATACAATAAGGTAAATTTGTATTGAAATAGATATGCAAAATACATATAAAACAATGTCAATTTGTTTCAAAATATATATACGAATACACATAAAATAACGTAGATTTCTATAAAAATATATATACAAAATACACATAAAATGAAGTAAATACGTATAAAAAAATGTATACAAAATACACATAAAATAATGTAAATTCGTATCAAAATAAATATACAAAATACCAATAAAAGAATGTGTATTTGTATAAATATAAATATACAAAATACACATAAAATAACGTAAATTTATATAAAACTATATACAAAAATACACAGAAGTATTTTAATTTGTATGAAAATAGATATACAAAATAAGGTAAATTCGTTTCAAATTCAATAAACAAAATTCAGATAAAAGAAAGTATATTTGTAGAAAAAATAAATATTCAAAATACACATAAAATAACGAAAATTTGTTTGAAAATATATAAAAAAATAAACAAAAATAATTTCAATTTGTATGAAAATAAATATACAAAATACACATGTATTTTGTATATCTATTTTCACACAAATTTAATTACTTTTGTGTATTTTTGCATATAGTTTTATATAAATTTTACGTTATTTTATTTGAATTTTGTATATTTATATTTATACAATACACATTCTTTTATTAGTATTTTGTTTATTTATTTTGATACGAGTTTACATTATTTTATGTGTATTTTGTATACCTGTTAATACGTATTTTCTTAATTTTATGTGTATTTTGTATATTTATTTTCATAGAAATCTACGTTATTTTATGTGTATTCGTATATATATTTTGAAAAAAATTTACATGGTTTTATATGTATTTTGCATATCTATTTCAATACAAATTTACCTTATTGTATGTGCATTTTGTATATTTATTTTAATACAAATTCAAATATTTGATGTGTGTCTTGGTATAAATATTTTTTATAAAAAATGCGTTATTTTATGGATATTTTGCATCTTAGTTTTCATACAAATTTACATTATTTTATTAATATTCTGTGTATTTATTTTGATACGATTTTATATTATTCTATTTGTGTTTTGTATATATTTTTTTATACATATTTACTTTATTTAATGTGTATTTTTTTATATATTTTATACAAATTTACGTTATTTTAAGTGTATTTGTTTATATATTTTCATTCAAATTTACATTATTTTATGTGTATTTTGTAAATGTATTTCAATACAAATTTACCTAATTTTATGTGTATTTTGTATATTTATTTTCATACAAATTAAAATTATTTTTGTGTATTTTTGTATATAGTTTTATATAAATTTAGGTGATTTTATGTGTATATTGTATATCTATTTTCATACAAATACACCTTCTTTTATTGATATTTTGTTTATTTATTTTGATACGAATTTACATTATATAATGTGTATTTTATATATATATTTTTATACGTGTTTACATCATTTGATGTGTAATGTAAAATCGTATCAAAATAAATGCACAGAATATTAATAAAACAATGAAAATTTGTATGAAAATAAAGATGCAAAATACCCATTAAATATCGCATTTTTTATAAAAATATATATACCAAAATACACATGAAAAAATTTATTTGTATTAAAATAAATATACAAAATACAGATACAATAAGGTAAATCTGTATTGAAATAGATATGCAAAATACATATAAAACAATGTAAATTTGTTTCAAAATATATATACGAATACACATAAAATAACGTAGATTTGTATAAAAATATATATACAAAATGCACATAAAATGAAATAAATACGTATAAGAAAATGTATACAAAATACACATAAAATAATGAAAATTCGTATCAAAATAAATAAACAAAATACCAATAAAAGAATGTGAGTTTGTATAAATATAAATATACAAAAAAAAAACACATAAAATAACGTAAATTTGTATAAAACTATACAAAAATACACGGAAGTAATTAAATTCGTATGAAAATAGATATTCAAAATACAGATAAAATAAGCTAAATTTGAATTGAAATGTATATACAAAATACAATATTTTATGTTTATATTTGTATTTGTATTAAGGTTATTTTATGTGTATTTTGTATTTATATTTTCATCCAAAATTACATTATTTTATTGGAATTTTCTTAATTTAATTCGATACGAATTTAGATTATTTCATAGGTATTTTCTATACATATTTTTATACTCATTTACATTATCTAATGTGTGTTTTGTATATATATTTTTATGCAAATTTATTTTATGTTCATTTTTGTACATATATTTTTATAGAAATTTGGGTTATTTTATGTATATAGTTTTATATAAATTTACGTTATTTTATGTGCATTTTGTATATTTATATTTATACAAATACACATTCTTTTATTGGTATATTGTTTATTTACATTTATACGAATTTACATTATTTTATGTGCATTTTGTATACATTTTTTTATACGTATTTACTTAATTTTATATGTATTTTGTATATGTATTTTTATAGAAATCTACGTTATTTTATGTGTATTCGTATATATATTTTGAAACAAATTTACATTATATATTTTATATGTATTTTGCATATCTATTTCAATACAAATTTACCTTATTGTATGTGCATTTTGTATATTTATTTTAATACAAATTGAAATATTTTATGTGTATTTTGGTATCAATAATTTTATAAAAAAATGTAAAATCGTATCAAAATAAATACACAGAATATTAATAAAATAATGTAAATTTGTATGAAAATAAAGAAGCAAAATACCCATAAAATAACGCATTTTTTTAATTATAAAAATATATATACCAAAATACACATCAAAAAATTAAATTTGTATTAAAATAAATATACAAAAAACACATACAATAAGGTAAATTTGTATTGAAATAGATATGCAAAATACACATAAAACAAAGTAGATTTGAATCAAATATATATACGAATACACATAAAAAAACGTAGATTTCTGTAAAAATATATATACAAAATACACATAAAATGAAGTAAATACGTATAAAAAAATGTATACAAAATACACATAAAATAATGTAAATTCGTATCAAAATAAATAAACAAAATACCAATAAAAGAATGTGTATTTGTATAAATATAAATATACAAAATACACATAAAATAACGTAAATTTATATAAAACTATATACAAAAATACACAGAAGTAATTAAATTTGAATGAAAATATATACAAAATACTCACAAAATAAGCTAAATTTGAATTGAAATATATATACAAAATACACATATTTTGCATATCTATTTTCAAACAAATTTAAATTATTTTTGTGTATTTTTGTATATATTTATTTTTGTTATACATAGAATAATGTAAAATCGTATCAAAATAAGTACACAGAATATCAATAAAATCATTTAAATTTGTATGAAAATAAAGATGCAAAATACCCATAAGATAAAGCATATTTTTTTTTAAATACATATACAAAAATACACATAGAATAATTAAATTTGTATTAAAATTAATATACATAATGCACACATACAAAAAGGTAAATTTGTATTGAAAAAAAACGCAAAATACAAATAAAACAGAGTAAATTTGTTTCAATATATATATACGAATAGACATAAAAAACGTGTATATTGTATATCTATTTTCATACAAATACACATTCTTTTATTGATATTTTGTTTATTTATTTTGACGCGAATTTACATTATTTAATATGTATTTTATATATATATTTTTATACGTGTTTACATCATTTGATGTGTATTTTGTATATATATTTCTATAGAAATCTACGTTGATTTATGAGTATTCGTATATAGATTTTGAAATAAATTTACACTGTTTTATATGTATTTAGCATATTTTTTCAATACAAATTTACCTTATTGTATATGCATTTTTTATATTAATTTTAATACAAATTTAATTATGCTATGTGTATTTTTGTATATGTAAAATAAAAATATGCTTTATTTTATGGGTATTTTGCATTTTTTTTTCATACAAATTTACATTATTTTATTTATATTCTGTTTTTTTTTTTAAACAATTTTACATTATTCTATGTGTATTTTGTATATCTATTTTTATACGTATTTACTTAATTTTATGTGTATTTTGTATATATATTTTTATAGAAATCTACGTTATTTTATGTGTATTCGTATATATTTTGAAACAAATTTACATTGTTTTATATGTATTTTTGCATATCTCTTTCAATACAAGTTTACCTTATTGTATGTGCATTTTGTATATTTATTTCAATACAAATTTAAATATTTTATGTGTATTTTGGTATATATATTTTTATAAGAAGTGCGCTATTTGATGGGAATTTTGCATCTTTATTTTCATACAAATTTACATTATTTTATTAATATTCGGTGTATTTATTTTGTTACGATTTCACATTATTCTATTTGTTTTTTGTATATATTTTTTTTTTAAATATTTACATTATTTAATGTGTATCTTGCATATATATTTCATACAAATTTATTATCTATTATTTATTTTCATGCAAATACACATTCTTTTCATGATATTTTGTTTATTTATTTTGACACAAATTTACCTAGATATGTATTTTGTATATATATTTTTATACGTATTTACATAATTTCATGTGTATTTTGTATATATATTTCCATAGAAATCTACGTTATTTTATGTGTATTCGTATATATATTTTGAAACAAATTAACTTTGTTTCATATGTATTTTTGAACATCTCTTTCAATACATATTTACCTTACTCTATATGCATTTTGTATATTTCTTTCAATACAAATTTAAATATTTTATGTGTATTTTGGTATATATATTTTTATAAAAAATGCGCTATTTTATGGGAATTTTGCATCTTTCTTTTCATACAAATTTACACTATTTTATTGATATTCTGTGTATTTATATTGATAGGATTTTACATTATTCTATTTATTTTTTGTATATATTTATTTATACACATTTACATTATTTAATGTGTATCTTGCATATATATTTTATACAAATTTACGTTATTTTAAGTGTATTTGTTTATATATTTTTATTCAAATTTACATTGTTTTATGTGTATTTTGTATATGTATTTCAATACAAATTTACCTAATTTTATGTGTATTTTGTATATTTCTTTTCATACAAATTTTAAATTTTTTTGTGTATTTTTGTATATAGTTATATACAAATTTATGTTATTTTATGTACGCATTTACATTATTTAATGTGTGTTTTGTATATATATTTTTATGCAAATTTACTTTATTTTATGTGCATTTTTGTACATATATTTTTTTAGATATTTGCGTTATTTTTTGTGTATTTGTATATGTTTTCTCATACAAATTTACATTATTTTATTGCTATTTTGTTTATTTATTTTGATACGAATGAAAATAGATATACAAAATATACATAAAATAAAATAAATTTGTATTAAAATATATTTACAAAATACATAAAATAAGGTAAATTTGTATCAAAATATTTTAACAGATGCGCATAAAATAACGTAAATTTGTTTTAAAATATACAAAATACACATTAAATAATGTAAATATGTATAAAAAAATATATACAAAACACAAATAGAATAATGTAAAATCGTATCAAAATAAATACACTGAATATTAATAAAACAATGTAAATTTGTATGAAAATAAAGATGCAAAATACCCATTAAATAACGCATTTTTTTATAAAAATATATATACCAAAATACACATGAAAAAATTAATTTGTATTAAAATAAATATACAAAATACACATACAATAAGATAAATCTGTATTGAAATAGATATGCAAAATACATATAAAACAATGTAAATTTGTTTCAAAATATATATACGAATACACATAAAATGAAGTAAATACGTATAAGAAAATGTATACAAAATACACATAAAATAATGTAAATTCGTATCAAAATAAATAAACAAAATATCAATAAAAGAATGTGTATTTGTATAAATATAAATATACAAAATACACAAAAAATAACGTAAATTTGTATAAAACTATATACAAAAATACACAGAAGTTATTAAATTCGTATGAAAATAGATATACAAAATACAGATAAAATAAGCTAGATTTGAATTGAAATGTATATAAAAAATACATAAAATAATGTAAATTTGTATCAAACTATTTATAAAAATACATATAATAACGTAAATTTGTTTAAAAATATATAAACAAAATACACATTAAGTAATGTAAATACGTATAAAAAATATGTACAAAATACACATATAATCATGTAATTCGTATCAAACTAAATAAACAAATAATAATAATAAATAAAATAATGTAAATTTGTATGAGAAAACATATACAAATACATATAAAATAACGCTAATTTCTATAAAAATATATGTCCAAAAATGAACGTAAAATAAAGTAACTTTGGATAAAAATATATATACAAAACACACATTAAATAATGTAAATCCGTACATAAAATAACCTAAATTTGTATAAAACTATATACAAAAATACACAAAAATAATTTAAATTTGTATGAAAAGAAATATACAAAATACACATAAAATTAGGTTAATTTGTATTGAAATACATATACAAAATACACATAAAATAATGTAAATTTGAAAGAAAGTATATAAACAAATACACATATAATAACGTAAATTTGTATGAAATATATAATCAAAATACACATTAAATAATGTAAATATGTATAAAAAAAATATATACAAAACACAAATAGAATAATGTAAAATCGTATCAAAATATATACACAGAATATTAATAAAATAATGTAAATTTGTATGAAAATTAAGATGAAAAATACCTATAAAATATCGCATTTTTTATAAAAATATTGATACCAAAATACACATAAAATATTTAAATTTGTATCAAAATAAATATACAAAATGCACATACAATAAGGTAAATTTGTATTGAAATAGATATGCAAAATACATATAAAATAATGTAAATTTGTTTCAAAACATATATGCGAATACACATAAAATAACGTAGATTTCTATAAAAATACATATACAAAATACACATAAAATTAAGTAAATACGTATAAAAAAATGTATACAAAATACACATAAAATAATGTAAATTCGAATAATACAATAATACAATAAACAATATACCAATAAAAGAATGTGTATTTGTATAAATATAAATATACAAAATGCACATAAAATAACGTAAATTTATATAAAACTATATACATAAAATAACGCAAATTTCTATAAAAATATATGTACAAAAATGAACATTAGATAAATTTGCATACAAATATATATACAAAACACACATTAGATAATGTAAATGAGTATAAAAATATGTATACAAAATACCAATGAAATAATATATATTCGTATCGAATTAAATTAAAAAAATACCAATAAAATAATGTAATTTTGGATGAAAATATATATACAAAATACACATAAAATAACCTAAATACAAATACAAATATACACATAAAATAATTTAAAATTGAATGAAATAAATATGCAAAATAAACATAAAATAAGGTAAATTTGTAATGAAATATATGAAAAAATACACATAAAATAATATAAATTTGTATGAAAATATATATACAAATACACATTAAATAACATGAATTTGTATAAAATTTGTATCAAAATATATACTTATACTCACAATAAAATAATGTAATTTTTTTATGAAAATGTATATACAAAATACACATAAAATAATTTAAATACGTAGAAAAATATATATACAAAAAACACATGAAATAGTGTAAATATGTATGAAAATATATAAACAAATACACATAAAATAATGTAAATTTAGATAAAAAATATATACAAAATTAACATTAAATAATGTAAATATATATATAAAAAAATATATACAAAAAACACATAGAATAATGTTAAATCGTATCAAAATAAATAAAGAGAATATCAATAAAATAATGTAAATTTGTATGAAAATAAAGATGCAAAATATCCATATAATAACGCATATTTGCATAAAAATATATATACAAAAATACATATAAAATAATTAAATTTGTATTAAAATAAATATACAAAATGCACGTACAATAAAGTAAATTTGTATTAAAATAGATATGCAAAATACACATTAATAATGTAAATTTGTATCAAAATATATATACGAATACTCATAAAATAGAGTAAATTTCTATGAAAATATACATACAAAATAGATATACAAAATACACATATAACTAGTTAAATTTGTATTTAAATACATGTACAAAAAACACATAAAACAATGTAGATTTGTATGAAATGAAAACAAATACATTTTATATAAAATATATATACAAAATACACATAGAATAATGTAAAATCATATCAAAATAAATACACAGAATATCAATAAAATAATGTAAATTTGTATGAAAATAAAGATGCAAAATACCCATAAAATAAAGCATATTTTTATAAAAATACATATACAAAAATACACATAGATTAATCAAATTTGTATTAAAATTAATATACAAAATGCACATACAATAAGGTAAATTTGTATTAAAAAAATATGCAAAATACATATAAAACAATGTAAATTTGTTTCAAAATATATATACGAATACACATAAAATAAAGCAGACTTCTATAGAAATATATATACAAAATACACTTGAAATAATGTAAATACGTATAAAAATATATATACAAAATACACATTAAATAATGTTAATTCGTGTCAAAATAAATAAACAAAATATCATGAAAAGAATGTGTATTTGTATGAAAATAGATATACAAAATACACATAAAATAACCTAAATTTGTATAAAACTATATACAAAAATACACAAAAATAATTTAAACTTGTATGAAAATAAATATACAAAAAAACATATAAAATTAAAATAAGTTACTTAATTTTATGTGTATTTTGTATATATATTTTTATAGAAATCTACGTTTTTTTATTTGTATTCGTATATATATTTTGAAACAAATTTACATTGTTTTATATGTATTTTTGCATATCTCTTTCAATACAAATTTACCTTATTGTATGTGCATTTTGTATATTTATTTCAATGCAAATTTAAATATTTTATGTGTATTTTGGTATATATATTTTTATAAGATTACGAAAATTTGAATAAAAATATATACAAAAAAAAAACAAAAAAATAAATTTCAATTTGTATGAAAATAGATATACAAATTACACATATAATTAGTTAAATTTGTATTTAAATACATGTACAAAATACACATAAAATAATGTAAATTTGTATGAAATGAAAACAAATTCACATAAAATTCGCGTCAAAACATATAAACAAAATATCAATAAAAGAATATGTATTTGTATGAAAATAGATATACAAAATACACATAAAATAACCTAAATTTGTATCAAACTATATACCAAAATACACAAAAATATTTTAAATTTGTATGAAAATAAATATTCAAAATACACATAAAATTAGGTAAATTTGTATTGAAATACATACACAAAATTCACATAAAATAATGTAAATTTGAATGAAAATACATAAACAAATACACTTAAAATAACGTAAATTTGTATAAAAAATATGTACAAAACACAAATAGAATAATGTAAAATCGTATCAAAATAAATACACAGAATATTAATAAAATAATGTAGATTTGTATGAAAATAAAGAAGCAAAATACCCATAAAATAACGCATTTATAAAAATATATATACCAAAATACACATCAAAAAATTAAATTTGTATTAAAATAATTATACAAAAAACACATACAATAAGGTAAACTTGTATTGAAACAGATAAGCAAAATACATATAAAACAATGTAAATTTGTTTCAAAATATATATACGAATACACATAAAATAACGTAGATTTCTATAAAAATATATATACAAAATACATTTTATGTATTGTATGTATTGAAAGAGATATTTTATGTATTGAAAGAGATATTCAAAAATACATATAAAACAATGTAAATCTGTTTCAAAATATATATACGAATACACATAAAATAAAGTAGATTTCTATAGAAATATATATACAAAATACATATGAAATTATGTAAATACGTATAAAAATATATATACAAAATACATATCAAATAATGTAAATTCGTGTCAAAATAAATAAACAAAATATCATGAAAAGAATGTGTATTTGTATGAAAATAGATAATAGATTATAAATTTGTATAAAATATATATGCAAGATACACATTAAATAATGTAAATATGTATAAAAAAGTATATACAAAAAACAAATAGAATAATGTAACATCGTATCAAAATAAATACACCGAATATTAATAAAATAATGTAAATTTGTATGAAAATAAAGATGCAAAATTCCCATAAAATAGTGCATTTCTTATAAAAATATATATACCAAAATACACATAAAATATTTAAATTTGCATTGAAATAAATATACAAAATGCACATACAATAAGGTAAATTTGTATTGAAAGAGATATGCAAAAATACATATAAAACAATGTAAATTTGTTTCAAAATATATATACGAATACAAATAAAAAAACGTAGATTTCTATAAAAATATATATACAAAATACACATAAAATTAAGTAAATACGTATAAAAAATGTATACAAAATACACATAAAATAATGTAATTTCGAATTAAAATAAATGTAAATTTGAATGAAAATATAAAAACAAATACACTTAAAATAACGTAAATTTGCATAAAATATATATGCAAGATACACATTAAATAATGTAAATGTGTATAAAAAAATATATACAAAAAACAAATAGAATAATGTAAAATCGTATCAAAATAAATACACAGAATATCAATAAAATAATGTAAATTTGTATGAAAATAAAGATGCAAAATTCCCAAAAATTATCGCATTTTTTATAAAAATATATATACCAAAATACACATAAAATATTTAAATTTGTATTAAAATAAATATACAAAATGCATATACAGTAAGGTAAATTTGTATTAAAAGAGATATTCAAAAATACATATAAAACAATGTAAATTTGTTTCAAAATATATATACGAATACACATAAAATAAAGTAGATTTCTATAGAAATATATATACAAAATACATATGAAATTATGTAAATACGTATAAAATATATATACAAAATACATATCAAATAATGTAAATTCGTGTCAAAATAAATAAACAAAATATCGTGTAAAGAATGTGTATTTGTATAAAATAGATAATAGATAATAAATTTGTATAAAATATATATGCAAGATACTCATTAAATAATGTAAATATGTATAAAAAAGTATATACAAAAAACAAATAGAATAATGTAGATTCGTATCAAAATAAATACACCGAATATTAATAAAATAATGTAAATTTGTATGAAAATAAAGATGCAAAATTCCCATAAAATAGCGCATTTCTTATAAAAATATATATACCAAAATACACATAAAATATTTAAATTTGTATTGAAATAAATATACAAAATGCACATACAATAAGGTAAATTTGTATTGAAAGAGATATGCAAAAATACATATAAAACAATGTAAATTTGTTTCAAAATATATATACGAATACAAATAAAAAAACGTAGATTTCTATAAAAATATATATACAAAATAAACATAAAATTAATAAATACGTATAAAAAAATGTATACAAAATACACATAAAATAATGTAAATTCGATTTAAAATAAATAAACAAAATACCAATAAAAGAATGTGTATTTGGATAAATATAAATATACAAAATACATATACAAAATAAACATAAAATAAGGTATATTTGTAATAAAATATTTGTACAAAATACACATAAAATAATGTAAATTTATATGAAAATATATATACAAATACACATAAAATACCATGAATTTGTATAAAAATATATATTCAAAATAAATATTAAATAATGTAAAAGCGTATAAAAATATATATACAAAGTACATATAAAATAATATAAATTCGTATCAATATAAATCAACAAAACACCAACAAAATAATATATATATATATATATATATATATATATATATATATATATATATATATATATATATATATATATATATATATATATATATATATATATATATATATATATATATATATATATATATATATATATATATATATATATATATATATATATATATATATATATATATGAAAATAAATTTACAAAATACACATAACATAACTAAAATTTGTATTAAAATATATACAAAAATACATAGAAATAATTTGAGTTTGTATGAAAATAGATATTCAAAATACACATAAAACTAGGTAAATTTCTTTTGAAATGTATATACAAAATAGCCATAAAATATTGTAAATTTGTGTCAAAATATATAAACAAATACACATAAAATAACGTAAATTTGTATGAAAAATATATACAAAATACACATAGAATAATGTCAATTCGTATCAAAATGAATCAGCAGAATATCAATAAAATAATGTATATTTGTATGAAAATAGAGATGCAAAATACCCCCCAAAAAATAGCATATGTTTATAAAATACAGATACAAAAATACACATCGAATAATTAAATTTGTATTAAAATTAATATACAAAATGCGTATATAATAAGGTAAATTTGTATTGAAAAAATATGCAACATACACGTTTACTCATACAAATTTATATTATTTTATTGGTATTTTGTTTATTTATTTTGATACGAATTACATGATTATATGAGTATTTTGTACACATTTTTTTATACGTATTTACATTATTTAATGTGTATTTTGTTTACATATTTTCATACAAATTTACGTTATTATATGTGTATTTGTATAAATATTTTGATACAAATCTACTTTATTTCATGTATTTTGTATATATATTTCAATTCAAATTTAGCTTATTTTGTGTGTATTTTGTATATATTTTCATACAAATTTAATTACTTCTGTGTATTTATGTATATAGTTTTATATAAATTTACGTTATTTTATGTGTATTTTGTATATTTATATTTATACAAATACACATTCTTTTATTGGTATTTTGTTTATTTATTTTGATAAGAATTTACATTATTTTATGTGTATTTTGTATACATTTTTTTATACGTATTTACTTAATTTTATGTGTATTTTGTATATATATATTTATAGAAATCTACGTTATTTTATGTGTATTCGTATACATATTTTGAAACAAATTTACATTGCTTTATATGTATTTTGCGTATCTATTTCAATACAAATTTACCTTATTGTATGTGTTTTTTATATATTTATTTTAATACAAATCTAATTTTTTTATGTGTATTTTGGTATATATATTTTTATAAATAAAAAAATGCGTTATTTTATGGGTATTTTGCCTCTTTATTTTCATACAAATTTACATTATTTTATTAATATTCTGTGTATTTATTTTGATACGATTTTACATTATTCTATTTGTGTTTTGTATATATTTTTTTATCCAAATTTACGTTATTTTAAGTGTATTTGTTTATGTATTTTCAATCAAATTTACATTATTTTATGTGTATTTTGTATATGTATTTCCATACAAATTGACCTAATTTTATGTGTATTTTGTATATTTATTTTCATACAAATTTAAAATATTTTTGTGTATTTTTGTATATAGTTTGATACAAATTTAGGTTATTTTCTGTGTATTTTGAATATCTATTAAATATATATACAAAATATATATGAAATTATGTAAATACGTATAAAAATATATATACAAAATACATATCAAATAATGTAAATTCTAGTCAAAATAAATAAACAAAATATCATGAAAAGAATGTGTATTTGTATGAAAATATAAAATAGATAATAAATTTGTATAAAATATATATGCAAGATACACATTAAATAATGTAAATATGTATAAAAAAGTATATACAAAAAACAAATAGAATAATGTAAAATCGTATAAAAAAAATACACCGAATATTGATAAGATAATGTAAATTTGTATGAAAATAAAGATGCAAAATTCCCATAAAATAGCACATTCTTATAAAAATATATATACCAAAATACACATAAAATTTTTAAATTTGTATTGAAATAAATATACAAAATGCATATACAATAAGGTAAATTTGTATTGAAAGAGATATGCAAAAATACATATAAAACAATGTAAATTTGTTTCAAAATATATATACGAATACAAATAAAAAAACGTAGATTTCTACAAAAATATATATACAAAATACACATAAAATTAAGTAAATACGTATAAAAAAAATGTATTCAAAATACACATAAAATAATGTAAATTCGAATTAAAATAAATAAACAAAATACCAATAAAAGAATGTGTATTTGGATAAATATAAATATACAAAATACACATACAAAATAAACATAAAATAAGGTAGATTTGTAATAAAATATATGTACAAAATACACATACAATAATGTAAATTTATATGAAAATATATATACAAATACACATAAAATACCATGAATTTGTATAAAAAATTATATTCAAAATAAATATTAAATAATGTAAGAGCGTATAAAAATATATATACAAAGTACATATAAAATGAAAATTAAGATGCAAAATACCTATAAAATAATGCATTTTTTTATAAAATTATTGATACCAAAAACACATAAAATATTTGAACTTGTATTAAAATAAATATACAAAATGCACATACAATAAGGTAAATTTGTATTGAAATAGATATGGAAAATACATATAAAATAATGTAAATTTGTTTCAAAATATATATACGAATACACATAAAATAACGTAGATTTCTATAAAAATACATATACAAAATACACATAAAATTAAGTAAATACGTATAAAAAATGTATACAAAATACACATAAAATAATGTAAATTCGTATAAATGTAAATAAACAATATACCAATAAAAGAATGTGTATTTGTATAAATATAAATATACAAAATGCACATAAAATAACGTAAATTTATATAAAACTATATACATAAAATAACGCAAATTTCTATAAAAATATATGTACAAAAATGAACATTAGATAAATTTGTATAAAAATATATATACAAAACACACATTAGATAATGTAAATGAGTATAAAAATATGTATACAAAATACCTCTGAAATAATCTAAATTCGTATCGAATTAAATTAAGAAATACCAATAAAATAATGTAATTTTGGATGAAAATATATATACAAAATACACATAAAATAACCTAATTACAAATACAAATATACACATAAAATAATTTAAAATTGAATGAAATAAATATACAAAATAAACATAAAATAAGGTAAATTTGTAATGAAATATATGAAAAAATACACATAAAATAATATAAATTTGTATGAAAATATATATACAAATACACATTAAATAACATGAATTTGTATAAAATTTGTATCAAAATATATACTTATACACACAATAAAATAACGTAATTTTTTTATGAAAATGTATATACAAAATACACATAAAATAATTTAAATACGTAGAAAAATATATATACAAAAAACACATAAAATAGTGTAAATATGTATGAAAATATATAAACAAATACACATAAAATAATGTAAATTTGGATAAAAAATATATACAAAATTAACATTAAATAATGTAAATATATATATAAAAAAATATGTACAAAAAACACATAGAATAATGTTAAATCGTATTAAAATAAATAAAGAGACTATCAATAAAATAATGTAAATTTGTATGAAAATAAAGATGCAAAATATCCATATAATAACGCATATTTGCATAAAAATATATATACAAAAATATATATAAAATAATTAAATTTGTATTAAAATAAATATACAAAATGCACGTACAATAAAGTAAATTTGTATTGAAATAGATATGCAAAATACACATTAATAATGTAAATTTGTATAAAAATATATATACGAATACTCATAAAATAGAGTAAATTTCTATGAAAATATACATACAAAATAGATATACAAAATACACATATAACTAGTTAAATATGTATTTAAATACATGTACAAAAAACACATAAAATAATGTAGATTTGTATGAAATGAAAACAAATACATTTTATATAAAATATATATACAAAATACACATAGAATAATGTAAAATCATATCAAAATAAATACACAGAATATCAATAAAATAATGTAAATTTGTATGAAAATAAAGATGCAAAATACCCATAAAATAAAGCATATTTTTATAAAAATATATATTAAAAAATACACTTAGCTTAATAAAATTTGTATTAAAATTAATATACAAAATGCACATACAATAAAGTAAATTTGTATTAAAAAAATATGCAAAATACACATAAAACAATGTAAATTTGTTTCAAAATATATATACGAATACACATAAAATAACGCAGATTTCTATAGAAATATATATACAAAATACACTTGAAATAATGTAAATACGTATAAAAATATATATACAAAATACACATTAAATAATGTTAATTCGTGTCAAAATAAATAAACAAAATATCATGAAAAGAATGTGTATTTGTATGAAAATAGATATACAAAATATACATAAAATAACCTAAATTTGTATAAAACTATATACAAAAATACACAAAAATAATTTAAACTTGTATGAAAATAAATATACAAAAAACATATAAAATTAGGTAAATTTGTATTGAAATACATATACAAAATACACATAAAATAATGTAAATTTGAATGAAAATATATAAACATATAGACTTAAAATAACGTAAATTTGTATCAAATATATATACAAAAAACACATTAAATAATGTAAATATGTATAAAAAAATATATACAAAACACAAATAAAATAATGTAAAATCGTATCAAAATAAATACAGAAAATATTAATAAAATAATGTAAATTTGAATGAAAATTAAGATGCAAAAAAACATAAAATATTTGATTTTGTATTAAAATAAATAGATATACAAAATACTCATAAAATAAGCTAAATTTGATTTGAAATATATATACAAAATACATAAAATAATGTAAATTTGTATCAAAATACTTATACAAATACACATATAATAACGTAAATTTGTATAAAAATATATAAACAAAATACACATTAAATAATGTAAATACGTATAAAAAAAATGTACAAAATACACAAATAATCATGTAATTCGTATCAAAATAAATAGACAAAATACCAATAAAATAATGTAAATTTCTATGAGAAAACATATACAAAATACACATAAATAACGCAAATATCAATAAAAATATATATAATATAATATATTTTTAAACATATTTAAAATATTTAATGTATATTTTGTATACATATTTTATCCAAATTTACGTTATTTTATATGTATTTGTTTATATATTTTCATACAAATGTGAGTTTTGTATATGTATTTCAATACAAATTTGCCTAACTTTATGTGTATTTTGCATATCTATTTTCAAACAAATTAAAAAAAATTTTGTGTATTTTTGTATATATTTTTATACAAATTTTAGTTATTTTATTAGTTTTTTGTATATATATTTTCCTACAAATATACATTCTTTTATTGGAATTTTGTTTATTTAATTTTTTACGAATTTACATTATTTTATGTGTATTTTGTATATATATTTTTCTACGTATTTAAATTATTTTATGTGTATTTTATATATACATTTTCATAAAAATTTACGTTATTTTATTGTGTGTATTCGTATATATTTTGAAACAAATTTTATACAAATTCATGTTATTTTATGTGTATTTGTATATATATTTTCATACAAATTTATATTATTTTATGTGTATACTTACATATATTTTATTACAAATTTACCTTATTTTTATGTTTATTTTGTATATTTATTTCATTCAATTTTAAATTATTTAATGTGTATATTTGTATTTGTATTTAGGTTATTTTATGTGTGTTTTCTATATATATTTTCATCCAAAATTACATTATTTTATTGTTATTTTCTTAATTTAACTCGAAACGAATTTAGATTATTTCATAGGTATTTTGTATACATATTTTTATACTCATTTACATTATCTAATGTGTGTTTTGTATATATTTTTTTATGCAAACTAATTTTATGTGCATTTTTGTACATATATTTTTATAGAAACTTAAAACGATATTTTATGTGTATTTTGTATATGTTTCTCATACAAATTTACTTTATTTAATTAGTTTTTTGTTTATTTATTTTGATACGAATGACTTGATTATTTGTGTATTTGTATATGTTTTTTCATACAAATTTATATTATTTCATTGGTATTTTGTTTATTTATTTTGATACGAATTACATGATTATATGTGTATTTTGTACATATTTTTTATACGTATTTACATTATTTAATGTGTATTTTGTTTATATATTTTCATACAAATTTACCTTAATATATGTGTATTTGTATAAATATTTTGATACAAATTTACTTTATTTTATGTATTTTGTATGTATATATTTCAATTCAAATTTAGCTTATTTTGTGTGTATTTTGTATATCTATTTTCATACAAATTTAATTACTTTTGTGTATTTTTGTATATAGTTTTATACAAATTTACGTTATTTTATGTGTATATTGTATATTTATATTTATACAAATACACATTCTTTTTTTGGTATTTTGTTTATTTATTTTGATACGAATTTACATTATTTTATGTGTAATTTGTATAAAAAATTTTATACGTATTTACTTCATTTTTATGTGTATTTTGTATATATATTTTTATACAAATCTACGTTATTTTATGTGTATTCGTATATATATTTTGAAACAAATTTATTATATGTGTATTTGTATAAATATTTTGATACAAATTTACTTTATTTCATGTATTTTGTATATATATTTCAATTCAAATTTAGCTTATTTTATCTGTATTTTGTATATCTATTTTCATACGAATTTAATTACTTCTGTGTATTTTTGTATATAGTTTTATACAAATTTACGTTATTTTATGTGTATTTTGTATATTTATATTTATACAAATACACATTCTTTTTTTGGTATTTTGTTTATTTATTTTGATACGAATTTACATTATTTTAATTGTAATTTGTATACATTTTTTTATACGTATTTACTTCATTTATTCATTTATTTATTTGTATATATATTTTTATAGAAATCTACGTTATTTTATGTGTATTCGTATATATATTTTGAAACAAATTTACATTGTTTTATATGTATTTTGCATATCTATTTCCATACAGATTTACATTATTATATTTGTATTTTGTATATTTATTTTAATACAAATTAATTTTTTATGTGTATTTTTGTAAATATATTTTTATAAAAAAAATGCGTTATTTTATGGGTATTTTGCATCTTTATTTTCATACAAATTTACATTATTTTATTAACATTCTGTGTATTTTTTTTATACGATTTTACATTATTCTATTTGTGTTTTGTATATATATTTTTTATACATATTTACATTATTTAATAAGTATTTTGTATATATATTTTATACAAATTTACGTTAATTTAAGTGTATTTATTTATATTTTTTCATTCAAATTTACATTATTTTATGTGTATTTTGTATATGTATTTCAATACAAACTTACCTAATTTTATGTGTATTTTGTATATTTATTTTCATACAAATTTAATTTATTTTTGTGTATTTATATATATAGTTTTATACAAATTTACGTTATTTTATGTGTATTTTATACATGTATTTTCATACAAATACACATTCTCTTATTGATATTCTTATTTATTTTGTCACGAGTTTACATTATTTAATGTGTATTTTGTATATATATTTTTATACGTATTTACATCATTTCATGTGTATTTGTATATATATTTCTATAGCTATCTACGTTATTTTAAGTGTATTCGTATATATATTTTGAAACAAATCTTCATTATTTTATGTGTATTTTGTATATATATTTCATTACAAATTTGCCTTATTTTATGTTTATTTTTATATCTATTTTCATTCAAATTCAAATTATTTTATGTGTATATATTTATTTGTATATACGTTCTTTTATGTGTATTTTCTATATATATTTTCATTCAAAATTACATTATTTTATCGGTATTTTGTTCATTTTTTTCGATACGAATTTAGATTATTTCATGTGTATTTTCTATACATATACATATAGAGTAAATTTCTATGAAAATATATATTGAAAATACATATAAAATTATGTAAATAAGTATAAAATATATATATCAAATACACCTAAAAAAATGAAAATTCAATATAAATTTACCTTATTGTATGTGCATTTTGTATATTTATTTCAATACAAATTTAAATATTTTATGTGTATTTTGGTATATATATTTTTATAAGAAATGCGCTATTTTATGGGAATTTTGCATCTTTATTTTCATACAAACTTACATTATTTTATTTTCATAGAAATTTACTCTATTTTATGAGTATTCGTATATATATTTTGATACAAATTTACATTATTGATGTGTATTTTGCATATCTATTTCAATACAGATTTACCTTATTGTATGTGTATTTTGTATATTTATTTTAATACAAATTAATTTTTTTATGTGTATTATTGTATAAATATATTTCTATAAAAAAATGCGTTATTTTATGGGTATTTTGCATCTTTATTTTCATACAAATTTACATTATTTTATTAATATTCTGTGTATTTATTTTGATACGATTTTACATTATTCTATTTGTGTTTTGTATATATTTTTTTATTCAAATTTACGTTATTTTAAGTAAAAATATATATACAAAAATACACATAAAATAATTGAATTTGCATCAAAATAAATATACAAAAGGCACATACAATAAAGAAAATTTGTATTGAAATAGATATGCGAAATACACATAAATAATGTAAATTTGTATCAAAATATATATACGAATACACATAAAATAGAGTAAATTTCTATGAAAATATATATTCAAAAGACATATAAAATTATGTAAATAAGTATAAAAATATATATATCAAATACACCTAAAATAATGAAAACTCGTATCAAAATAAATAAACAAAATTCCGATAAAAGAACGTATATTTGTAGGAAAATAAATATGCAAAATTCACATAAATTTACGAAAATTTGAATAAAAATATATACTAAAATATTCAAAATTAATTTCAATTTGTATGAAAATAGATATACATAATACACATATAATTAGTTAAATTTGTATTTAAATACATGTACAAAATACACATAAAATAATGTAAATTTGTATGAAATGAAAACAAATTCACATAAAATAACGTTCATTTGTATGAAATATATATACAAAACATACATAGAATAATGAAAAATCGTATCAAAATAAATACACAGAATATCAATAAAATAATGTAAATTTGTATGAAAATAAAGATGCAAAATACCCATAAAATAAAGCATTTTTTTATGAAAATACATATACAAAAATACACATAGAATAATTAAATTTGTATTAAAATTAATATACAAAATGCACGTACAATAAGGTAAATTTATATTGAAAAAATATGCAAAATGCACATAAAACAATGTATATTTGTTTCAAAATATATATACGAATACACATAAAATAACATATATTTCTATAGAAATATATATACAAAATACACATGAAATGACGTAAATACGTATAAAAATATATATATACACAATACACATTAAATAATGTGAATTCGCGTCAAAATAAATAAACAAAATATCAATAAAAAATGTGTATTTGTATGAAAATAGATATACAAAATACACATAAAATATTTTAAATTTATATAAAACTCTTTTTATAAAAATATATATACCAAAATAATAAAATTTTTAAATTTGTATTACAATAAATATACAAAATGCACATACAATAAGGTAGATTTATATTGAAATAGATATGCTAAATACATATAAAACAATGTAAATTTGCTTCAAAAGATATATACCAATACACATAAAATAACGTAGATTACTATAAAAATATATATAGAAAATACACATTAAATGAAGTAAATACGTATAAGAAAATGTATACAAAGTACACATAAAATAATTAAATTTGTATTAAAATAAATATACAAAATACACATACAATAAGGTAAATCTATATTGAAATAGATATGCAAAATAAACATAAAATAATGTAAATTTGTATCAAATCATATACGAATACACACAATAAAATAACGTAAATTTTTATGAAAATGTATATAAAAAAATACACATAAAATAATGTAAATACGTAGAAAAATATATATACAAAATACACATAAAATTATGTAAATTCTTATGAAAATAAATGAACAAAATTCCACTAAAAGAATGTATATTTGTAGGAAAATATAAATACAAAATACAAATAAAATAACTAAAATTTGTATAAAAATATATAAAAATACATAAAAATAATTTAAATTTGTTTGAAAATAGATATGCAAAATACACATAAAATTAGGCAAATCTGTATTGAAATACATATACAAATTACACATAAAATATTGTAAATTTGTATGAAAATATATAAACAAATACACATAAAATAGCGTAAATTTATATAAAATATATATACAAAATATACATTAAATAATGTAAATGTGTATAAAAATATATATACAAAATACACATAGAATAATGTAAAATCGTATCAAAATAAATAAACAGAATATCAATAAAATAATGTAAATTTGTATGAAAATAAAGATGCAAAATACCCAAATAATAACGCATATTTTTCAAAAATACACATAAAATAATTAAATTTGTATTAAAATAAATATACAAAATACACATACAATATGGTAAATTTGTATTGAAATAGATATGCAAAATAAACATAAATAATGTAAATTTGTATCAAAATATATATACGAATACCCATAAAATAGAGTAAATTTCTATGAAAATATATATTCAAAACACAAATAAAATGATATAAATAAGTATAAAAATATACATATCAAATACACCTAAAATAATGTAAATTCGTATAAAAATAAATTAACAAAATTACGATAAAAGATGCAAGATACACATTAAATAATGTAAATATTTAAAAAAAATATATAAAAAAAAATAGAATAATGTGAAATCGTATCAAAATAAATACACCGAATATTAATAAAATAATGTAAATTTGTATGAAAATAAAGATGCAAAATTCAAATCAAATAGCGCATTTCTTATAAAAAATATATACCAAAATACACATAAAACATTTAAATTTGTATTGAAATAAATATACAAAATGCACATACAGTAAGGTAAATTTGTATTGAAAGAGATATGCAAAAATACATATAAAACAATGTAAATTTGTTTCAAAATATATATACGAATACACATAAAATAACGTAGATTTCTATAAAAATATATATACAAAATACACATAAAATTAAGTAAATACGTATAAAAATAGATATACAAAATACACATAGAATAATGTAAAATTGTTTAAAAAAAAAAGCTGAATATAAATAAAATAATGTAAATTTGTATGAAAATAAAAATGCAAAATACCCATAAAATAAAGCATATTCTTATAAAAATACATATACAAAAATACACATAGCATAATTAAATTTGTATTAAAATTAATATACAAAATGCATATACAATAAGGTAAATTTGTATTGAAAAAATATGCAAAATACACATAAAACAGTGTAAATTTATTTCAAAATCTATATACGAATACTCATAAATCAACGTAGATTTCTATAGAAATATATATACAAAATACACATCAAATGATGTAAACACGAATATATATATATATATATATATATATATATATATATATATATATATATATATATATATATATATATATATATATATATATATATATATATATATATATATATATATATATATATATATATAATACATTAAATAATGTAATTTCTTGTCAAATTAAATAAACAAAATATCAATAAAAGAATGTGTATTTGTATGAAAATAGATATACAATATACACATAAAATCACCTAAATTTGTATAAAACTATATACAAAAATACACAAAAATAATTTTAATTTGTATGAAAATAAATATACAAAATACACATAAAATTAGGTAAAATTGTATTGAAATAAATTTACAAAATACACATAAAATAATGTAAATTTGAATAAAAATATATAAAAAAATACACTTAAAATAACGTAAATTTGTATAAAATATATATAAAAAATATACATTAAATAATGTAAATATGTATAAAAGAATATATACAAAACACAATTAGAATAATATAAAATCGTATCAAAATAAATACACAGAATATTAATAAAATAATGTAAATTTGTATGAAAATTAAGATGCAAAATACCCATAAAATAACGCATTTTTTCTAAAAATATTTATACCAAGACACATAAAATATTTGAATTTGTATTAAAATAAATATACAAAATGCACATACAATAAGGTAAAATTGTATTGAAATAGATATTCAAAATACATATAAAACCATTTAAATTTAAAAAAAAAATATATATACGAATACACATAAAATAACGTAGATTTCTATGAAAATAAATATTCAAAATACACATAAAATGAAGTAAATACGTATAAAAAAAGGTATACAAAATACACATAAAATAATGTAAACTTGTATCAAAATAAATAAACAAAATACTAATAAAAGAAAGTGTATTGTATATATATAAATTTACAAAATACAAATAAAATAACGTAAATTTATATAAAACTATATGCAAAAATACACAAAAGTAATTAAATTTGTGTGAAAATAGATATACAAAATACATGTCTATTTTGTATATTTATTTTCATACAAATTGAAATTATTTTAGTTTATTTTTTTATATATTTTCATACAAATTTTCGTTATTTAATGTGTATTTTGTATATTTATTTTTTCTACAAATATACGTTCTTTTATCTGAATTTTGTTTATTGAATTTGTAACGAATTTACCTTATTTTGTATATCTATTTTCATACAAATTAAAATACTTCTGTGTATTTTTTTATATAGTTTTATATAAATTTAAGTTATTTTATGTGTATTTTGTATATTTATATTTATACAAATACACATTCTTTTATTGATATTTTGTATATTTATTTTGATACGAATTTACATTATTTTATGTGTATTTTGTATACATTTTTTTTATACGTATTTACTTCATTTTATGTGTATTTTGTATATATATTTTTTTAGAAATCTACGTTATTTTATGTGTATTCGTATATATATTTTGAAACAAATTTACATTGTTTTATATGTATTTTGCATATCTATTTCAATACAAATTTACCTTATTGAATGTGTTTTTTGTATATTTATTTTAATACAAATTTAATTTTTTGATGTGTATTTTGGTATATATATTTTTATAAATAAAAAAATGCGTTATTTTATGGGTATTTTTATAAATATTTTGATACAAATCTACATTATTTTATGTATTTTGTATATACATTTCAATTCAAATTTAGCTTATTTTATCTGTATTTTGTATATCTATTTTCATACGAATTTAATTACTTCTGTGTATTTTTGTATATAGTTTTATATAAATTTACGTTATTTTATGTGTATTTTGTATATTTATATTTATACAAATACACATTCTTTTATTGGTATTATGTTTATTTATTTTGATACGAATTTACATTATTTTATGTGTATTTTGTATACATTTTCTTATACGTATTTACTTCATTTTATGTGTATTTTGTATATATATTTTTATACAAATCTTCGTTATTTTATGTGTATTCGTATATATATTTTGAAACAAATTTACATTGTTTATATATGTAATTTGCATATCTATTTCAATACAGATTTAACTTATTGTATGTGTATTTTGTATATTTATTTTAATACAAATTAATTTTTTCATGTGTATTTTGGTATATATATTTTTATAAAAAATGCGTTATTTAATGGGTATTTTGCATCTTTATTTTCATACAAATTTACATTGTTTTATTAATATTCTGTGTATTTATTTTGATACGATTTTACATTATTCTATTTGTGTTTTGTATATATTTTTTTTATACATATTTACATTATTTAATGTGTATTTTGTATATTTTAAAACAAATTTACGTTATTTTATGCGCATCTGTTAAAATATTTTGATACAAAATTACATTATTTTATATATTTTGTATATATATTTCAATACAAATTTAGTTTGATTTATGTATATTTTGTATATCTATTTTCATTTGTATCAAAATAAATAAACAAAATAGCAATAAAATAATGTAAATTTGTATGAGAAAACATATACAAATGCACATAAAATAAAGTAAATTTGCAAATATGTATTGAAATAGATATGCAAAATACATATAAAACAAAGTAAATTTGTTTCAAAATATATATACGAATACACATAAAATAACGTAGATTTCTATAAAAATATGTATAAAATACACATAAAATGAAGTAAATACGTATAAAAAAATGAATACAAAAAATACATAAAAATCGTATCAAGATAAATAAACAAAATACCAGTAAAAGAATGTGTATTTGTAAAAATATAAATATACAAAATACACATAAAATATCGTAAAATTTGTATAAAACTATATATAAAAATACACAGAAGTAATTAAATTTGTATGAAAATATATATACAAAATACAGCTAAATTAAGCTAAATTTGAATTGAAATGTACATACAAAATACTTAAAATAATGTAAATCTGTATCAAAATATTTATACAAATACATATAATAACGTAGATTTGTTTAAAAATATATAAACAAAATACACATTAAGTAATGTAAATACGTATAAAAAATATGTACAAAATACACATATAATCATGTAATTCGTATCAAAATAAATAAACAAAATAGCAATAAAATAATGTAAATTTGTATGAGAAAACATATACAAATAACGCAAATTTCTATAAAAATATATGTACAAAAATGCACATAAAATAAAGTAAATTTGCAAAAAAATATATATACAAAACATACACTAAATAATGTAAATGCGTACATAAAATAACCTAAATTTGTATAAAACAATATACAAAAATACACAGAAATAATTTAAATTTGTTTGAAAAGAAATATACAAAATACACATAAAATTAGGTAAATTTTTATTGAAATACATATACAAAATACACATCAAATAATGTAAATTTGAATGAAAATATATAAGCAAATACACTTAAAATAACGTAAATTTGTATAAAATATATATGCAAGATACATATTAAATAATGTAAATGTGTATAAAAAATATATATACAAAAAACAAATAGAATAATGTAAAATCGTATCAAAATAAATACACAGAATATTAATAAAATAATGTAAATTTGTATGAAAATAAAGATACAAAATTCCCAAAAATTATCGCATTTTTTATAAAAATATATTTACCAAAATACACATAAAATATTTAAATTTGTATTGAAATAAATATACAAAATGCATATACAGTAAGGTAAATTTGTATTGAAAGAGATATACAAAAATACATATAAAAACAATGTAAATTTGTTTCAAAATATATATACGAATACACATAAAATAAAGTAGATTTCTATAGAAATATATATACAAAATACATATGAAATTATGTAAATACGCATAAAAATATATATACAAAATACATATCAAATAATGTAAATTCGTGTCAAAATAAATAAACAAAATATCATGAAAAGAATGTGTATTTGTATGAAAATAGATAATAGATAATAAATTTGTATAAAATATATGTGCAAGTTTCACATTAAATAATGTAAATATGTATAAAAAAGTATATACAAAAAACAAATAGAATTATGTAACATCGTATCAAAATAAATACACCGAATATTAATAAAATAATGTAAATTTGTATGAAAATAAAGATGCAAAATTCCCATAAAATAGCGCATTTCTTATAAAAATATATATACCAAAATACACATGAAATATTTGAATTTGCATTGAAATAAATATTCAAAATGCACATACAATAAGGTAAATTTGTATTGAAAGAGATATGCAAAAATACATATAAGACAATGTAAATTTGTTTCAAAATATATATACGAATTCAAATAAAAAAACGTGGATTTCTATAAAAATATATATACAAAATACACATAAAATTAAGTAAATACGTATAAAAAAATGCATACAAAATACACATAAAATCATGTAATTTCGAATTAAAATAAATGTAAATTTGAATGAACATATAAAAACAAATACACTTAAAATAACGTAAATTTGTATAAAATATATATGCAAGATACACATTAAATAATGTAAATGTGTATAAAAAAATATATACAAAAAACAAACAGAATAATGTAAAATCGTATCAAAATAAATAAACAGAATATCAATAAAATAATGTAAATTTGTATGAAAATAAAGATGCAAAATTCCCAAAAATTATCGCATTTTTTATAAAAATATATATACCAAAACACACATAAAATATTTAAATTTGTATTGAAATAAATATACAAAATGCATATACAGTAAGGTAAATTTGTATTGAAAGAGATATTCAAAAATACATATAAAACAATGTAAATTTGTTTCAAAATATATATACGAATACACATAAAATAAAGTAGGTTTCTATAGAAATATATATACAAAATACATATGAAATTATGTAAATACGTATAAAAATATATATACAAAATACATATCAAATAATGTAAATTCGTGTCAAAATAAATAAACAAAATATCATGAAAAGAATGTGTATTTGTATGAAAATAGATAATAGATAATAAATTTGTATAAAATATATATGCAAGATACACATTAAATAATGTAAATATGTATAAAAAAGTATATACAAAAAACAAATAGGATAACGTAACATCGTATCAAAATAAATACACCGAATATTAATAAAATAATGTAAATTTGTATGAAAATAAAGATGCAAAATTCCCATAAAATAGCGCATTTCTTATAAAAATATATATACCAAAATACACATAAAATATTTAAATTTGCATTGAAATAAATATACAAAATGCACATACAATAAGGTAAATTTATATTGAAAGAGATATGCAAAAATACATATAAAACAATGTAAATTTGTTTAAAAATATATATACGAATACAAATAAAAAAACGTAGATTTCTATAAAAATATATATACAAAATACACATAAAATTAAGTAAATACGTATAAAAAAATGTATACAAAATACACATAAAATAATGTAAATTCGATTTAAAATAAATAAACAAAATACCTATAAAAGAATGTGTATTTGGATAAATATAAATATACAAAATACATATACAAAATAAACATAAAATAAGGTAGATTTGTAATAAAATATATGTACAAAATACACATAAAATAATGTAAATTTATATGAAAATATATATACAAATACACTTAAAATACCATGAATTTGTTTAAAAATATATATTCAAAATAAATATTAAATAATGGAAAAGCGTATAAAAATATATATACAAAGTACATATAAAATAATGTAAATTCGTATCAATATAAATCAACAAAACACCAATAAAATAATATATATATATATATATATATATATATATATATATATATATATATATATATATATATATATATATATATATATATATATATATATATATATATATATATATATATATATATATATATATATATATATATATATATATATATATATATATATATATAAGAATGAAAATAAATTTACAAAATACACATAACATAACTAAAATATGTATTAAAATCTATACAAAAATACATAGAAATAATTTGAGTTTGTATGAAAATAGATATTCAAAATACACATAAAACTAGGTAAATTTCTTTTGAAATGTATATACAAAATAATATAAAATATTGTAAATTTGTGTCAAAATATATAAACAAATACACATAAAATAACGTAAATTTGTATGAAAAATATATACAAAATACACATAGAATAATGTCAATTCGTATCAAAATGAATGAGCAGAATATCAATAAAATAATGGATATTTGTATGAAAATAAAGATGCAAAATACCCAAAAAATAAAGCATATGTTTATAAAAATACAGATACAAAAATACACATCGAAGAATTAAATTTGTATTAAAATTAATATACATAATGCGTATATAATAAGGTAAATTTGTATTGAAAAAATATGCAACATACACGTTTACTCATACAAATTTATATTATTTTATTGGTATTTTGTTTATTTATTTTGATACGAATTACATGATTATATGTGTATTTTGTACACATTTTGTTATACGTATTTACATTATTTAATGTGTATTTTGTTTATATATTTTTATACAAATTTACGTTATTATATGAGTATTTGTATAAATATTTTGATACAAATTTACTTTATTTCATGTATTTTGTATATATATTTCAATTCAAATTTAGCTTATTTTGTGTGTATTTTGTATATATTTTCATACAAATTTAATTACTTCTCTGTATTTATGTATATAGTTTTTTATAAATTTACGTTATTTTATGTGTATTTTGTATATTTATATTTATACAAATACACATTCTTTTATTGGTATTTTGTTTATTTATTTTGATACGAATTTACATTATTTTATGTATTTTGTATACATTTTTTATACGTATTTAATTTTATGTGTATTTTGTATTTATTTATAGAAATCTACGTTATTTTATGTGTATTCATACATATTTTAAACAAATTTACATTGCTTTATATGTATTTTGCGTATCTATTTCAATACAAATTTACCTTATTGTAAGTGTTTTTATATATTTATTTTAATACAAATCTATTTTTTTATGTATTTTGTATATATTTTTATAAATAAAAAAAATGCGTTATTTTACGGGTATTTTCCCTCTTTATTTTCATACAAATTTACATTATTTTATTAATATTCTGTGTATTTATTTTGATACGATTTTACATTATTCTATTTGTGTTTTGTATATATTTTTTTATCCAAATTTACGATATTTTAGGTGTATTTGTTTATGTATTTTCATTCAAATTTACATTATTTTATGTGTATTTTGTATATGTATTTCCAAATAAATTTACCTAATTTTATGTGTATTTTGTATATTTATTTTCATACAAATTTCAAATATTTTTGTGAATTTTTGTATATAGTTTGATACAAATTTAGGTTATTTTATATGTTTTTTTAATATCTATTAAATATATATACAAAATACATATGAAATTATGTAAATACGTATAAAAATATATATACAAAATACATATCAAATAATGTAAATTCGTGTCAAAATAAATAAACAAAATATCATGAAAAGAATGTGTATTTGTATGAAAATAGATAATAGATAATAAATTTGTATAAAATATATATGCAAGATACACATTAAATAATGTAAATATGTATAAAAAAGTATATACAAAAAACAAATAGAATAATGTAAAATCGTATCAAATTAAATACACCGAATATTAATAAAATAATGTAAATTTGTATGAAAATAAAGATGCAAAATTCCCATAAAATAGCGCATTTCTTATAAAAATATATATACCAAAATACACATAAAATTTTTAAATTTGTATTGAAATAAATATACAAAATGCATATACAATAAGGTAAATTTGTCTTGAAAGAGATATGCAAAAATACATATAAAACAATGTAAATTTGTTTCAAAATATATATACGAATACAAATAAAAAAACGTAGATTTCTATAAAAATATATATATAAAATACACATAAAATTAAGTAAATACGTATAAAAAAATGTATTCAAAAAACACATAAAATAATGTAAATTCGAATTAAAATAAATAAACAAAATAACAATAAAAGAATGTGTTTTTTGATAAATATAAATATACAAAATA
This sequence comes from Eriocheir sinensis, assembly GCF_024679095.1. Lineage (NCBI taxonomy): Eukaryota > Metazoa > Arthropoda > Malacostraca > Decapoda > Varunidae > Eriocheir > Eriocheir sinensis. The sequence continues at coordinate 639,506 of NW_026110552.1, forward strand.
CACATACAAAATAAACATAAAATAAGGTAGATTTGTAATAAAATATATGTACAAAATACACATACAATAATGTAAATTTATATGAAAATATATATACAAATACACATGTTGTAACCCGCAATCCGGGCACACAAGGTAGACGACACACTGTTTGTATTAGTGACACTTGACTTAAAATTCTGGTACTTTAGGAGTATTTAAAGGAGTTCGTAAATGGGGTGATGAAACGGTGTCGCCTTTCTTATATGTATTTTATTCTACCTTAATACTACTTAATATTACAGAGGGTAAAAATATTGTTTAAACCAGCGACTGGCTTACTAGACTCAATGAGTCTTCAGGTTTTCTTTCACTATTGGTTACTGACGTTAACACTGGTATAATATTGAGTAAAAACTCACACAATAAAGTATCATAGAAATATAATCCTAAGTAAAACTAAGATAATAGAACACAATAGATATGTTAGATACGCTTTCCTCTATGGTAATTCTTCACTCCATACTCACAGTAGCAACGATGAATGTTCTACCCATGTTGTCTAGGGAAGGACAACTGAGTGTCCAGCAACGAACAGAGTGCTGGTTAATCTGAGGTCAAGCCTGGAGAAAATGGTTCTTATATAGGCAGACATCGCGAGGGTAATACGTCAGGCGTGTGAGTCATACATCAAACTCACACCGAGCTCATACAATAATCTACCTAACCGACATGCTTAATTCACGCGGTGACGCAGCTTTGTTTTCATAACATTTTGTTCCGCGGCTGATCGTGTATTGGCCGCGGTGATTGTGTTTTGGCTTAGAGAGATAAGCGGGTGCGTTAATGGGCAATTACAATTGTGTATAGGTTGGTAAATGAACAGTGGGGACAATCATGTGTTGGAGTCCGTGTTGTGTTTTAGCGGTCGATACCGCTGTTGTCATCGGAAAATATTGCCGGTGAAGATGATGATGACACGAGTGGTGTCGCAGCCCTCGGGGCACCACACACATAAAATACCATGAATTTGTATAAAAAATTATATTCAAAATAAATATTAAATAATGTAGGAGCGTATAAAAATATATATAAAAAGTACATATAAAATGAAAATTAAGATGCAAAATACCTATAAAATAACGCATTTTTTTTATAAAATTATTGATACCAAAATTCATATAAAATATTTGAACTTGTATTAAAATAAATATACAAAATGCACATACAATAAGGTAAATTTGTATTGAAATAGATATGGAAAATACATATAAAATAATGTAAGTTTGTTTGAAAATATATATACGAATACACATAAAATATTGTAGATTTCTATAAAAATATATATACAAAATACACATAAAATTAAGTAAATACGTATAAAAAATGTATAAAAAATACACATGAAATAATGTAAATTCGTATAAATGTAAATAAACAATATACCAATAAAAGAATGTGTATTTGTATAAATATAAATATACAAAATGCACATAAAATAACGTAAATTTATATAAAACTATATACATAAAATAACGCTAATTTCTATAAAAATATATGTACAAAAATGAACATTAGATAAATTTGCATAAAAATATATATACAAAACACACATTAGATAATGTAAATGAGTATAAAAATATGTATACAAAATACCTATAAAATAATCTAAATTCGTATCGAATTAAATTAAGAAATACCAATAAAATAATGTAATTTTGGATAAAAATATATATACAATATACACATAAAATAACCTAAATACAAATACAAATATACACATAAAATAATTTAAAATTGAATGAAATAAATATACATAATAAACATAAAATAAGGTAAATTTGTAGTGAAATATATGAAAAAATACACATAAATTAATATAAATTTGTATGAAAATATATATACAAATACACATTAAATAACATGAATTTGTATAAAATTTGTATCAAAATATATACTTATACACACAATAAAATAACGTAATTTTTTTATGAAAATGTATATACAAAATACACATAAAATAATTTAAATACGTAGAAAAATATATATACAAAAAACACATAAAATAGTGTAAATATGTATGAAAATATATAAACAAATACACATAAAATAATGTAAATTTGGATAAAAAATATATACAAAATTAACATTAAATAATGTAAATATTTATATAAAAAAATATATACAAAGAACACATAGAATAATGTTAAATCGTATCAAAATAAATAAAGAGAATATCAATAAAATAATGTAAATTTGTATGAAAATAAAGATGCAAAAAATCCATATAATAACGCATATTTGCATAAAAATATATATACAAAAATACATATAAAATAACTAAATTTGTATTAAAATAAATATACAAAATGCACGTATAATAAAGTAAATTTGTATTGAAATAGATATGCAAAATACACATTAATAATGTAAATTTGTATCAAAATATATATACGAATAATCATAAAATAGAGTAAATTTCTATGAAAATATACATACAAAATAGATATACAAAATACACATATAACTAGTTAAATTTGTATTTAAATACATGTACAAAAAACACATAAAGTAATGTAGATTTGTATGAAATGAAAACAAATACATTTTATATAAAATATATATACAAAAGACACATAGAATAATGTAAAATCATATCAAAATAAATACACAGAATATCAATAAAATAATGTAAATTTTTATGAAAATAAAGATGCAAAATACCCATAAAATAAAGCATATTTTTATAAAAATACATATACAAAAATACACATAGATTAATCAAATTTGTATTAAAATTAATATATAAAAATGCACATACAATAAGGTAAATTTGTATTAAAAAAATATGCAAAACACACATAAAACAATGTAAATTTGTTTCAAAATATATATACGAATACACATAAAATAACGCAGATTTCTATAGAAATATATATTCAAAATACACTTGAAATAATGTAAATACGTATAAAAATATATATACAAAATACACATTAAATAATGTTAATTCGTGTCAAAATAAATAAACAAAATATCATGAAGAGAATGTGTATTTGTATGAAAATAGATAAACAAAATACACATAAAATAACCTAAATTTGTATAAAAGTATATACAAAAATACACAAAAATAATTTAAACTTGTATGAAAATAAATATACAAAAAACATATAAAATTAGGTAAATTTGTATTGAAATACATATAAAAAATACACTGAAAATAATGTAAATTTGAATGAAAATATATAAACATATAGACTTAAAATAACGTAAATTTGTATCAAATATATATACAAAAAAAACATTAAATAATGTAAATATGTATAAAAAAATATATACAAAACACAAATAAAATAATGTAAAATCGTATCAAAATAAGTACAGAAAATATTAATAAAATAATGTAAATTTGTATGAAAATTAAGATGCAAAATACCCATAAAATAATGCATTTTTTATAAAAATATATATACGAAAAAACATAAAATATTTGATTTTGTATTAAAATAAATAGATATACAAAATACTCATAAAATAAGCTAAATTTGAATTGAAATATATATACAAAATATATAAAATAATGTAAATTTGTATGAAAATACTTTTACAAATACACATATAATAACGTAAATTTAAATAAAAATATATAAACAAAATACACATTAAATAATGTAAATACGTATAAAAAAAATGTACAAAATACACAAATAATCATGTAATTCGTATCAAAATAAATTGACAAAATACAAATAAAATAATGTAAATTTCTATGAGAAAACATATACAAAATACACATAAATAACGCAAATATCAATAAAAATATATATAATATAACATATTTTTAAACATATTTAAAATATTTAATGTATATTTTGTATATATATTTAATCCAAATTTACGTTATTTTATATGTATTTGTTTATATATTTTCATACAAATTTACATTATTTTATGTGAGTTTTGTGTATGTATTTCAATACAAATTTGCCTAACTTTATGTGTATTTTGCATATCTATTTTCAGACAAATTTAAATTATTTTTGTGTATTTTTGTATATATTTTTATACAAATTTTATTTATTTTATTTGTTTTTTGTATATATATTTTCCTACAAATATACATTCTTTTATTGGAATTTTGTGTATTTAATTTTTTACGAATTTACATTATTTTATGTGTATTTTGTATATATATTTTTCTACGTATTTAAATTATTTTATGTGTATTTTATATATACATTTTCATAAAAATTTACGTTATTTTATTGTGTGTATTCGTATATATTTTGAAACAAATTTTATACAAATTCATGATATTTTATGTGTATTTGTATATATATTTTCATACAAATTTATATTATTTTATGTGTATTCTTACATATATTTTATTACAAATTTACCTTATTTTATGTTTATTTTGTATATTTATTTTATTTAATATAATCAAATTTAAATTTATTGTATATGCATTTTGTATATTAATTTTAATACAAATTTAATTATTCTATGTGTATTTTTCTATATGTATTTTTATAAAAATATGCTTTATTTTATGGGTATTTTGCATCTTTATTTTCAAACAAATTTACGTTATTTTATTGATATTCTGCTCATTCATTTTGATACGAATTGACATTATTCTATGTGTATTTTTCATACAAATTTACGTTATTTTATGTGTATTTGTTTATATATTTTGACACAAATTTACAATATTTTATGGGTATTTTGTATATATATTTCAAAAGAAATTTACCTAGTTTTATGTGTATTTTGAATATCTATTTTCATTCAAACTCAAATTATTTATATGTATTTTTGTATATATTTCAATACAAATTTTAGTTAGGTTATGTGTATTTTGTAAATCTATTTTCATTCAAATATATATTATTTTATTGGTATTTTGTTGATTTATATTGATACGAATTAACATTATTTTATATGTACTTTTTATATATATTTTTATACGCATTTACATTATTTAATATTTATTTTGAGTATATAATTTTATACAAATTCATGGTATTTTATGTGTAATTGTATATATATTTTCGTATAAATTTACATTATTTTATGTGTATTTTGTACATATATTTCATTAAAAATTTACCTTATTTTGTTTATTTTGTATGTGTATTTTGTACATTTATATTTATACAAATACACATTCTTTTATTGGCATTTTGTTTATTTATTTTGTTTCGAATTTACATTATTTTATGTGTATTTTGTTTACATTTCTTTATACGTATTTACTTAATTTTATGTGTATTTTGTATATATATTTTTATAGAAATCTACGTTATTTTATGTGTATTCGTACATATATTTTGAAACAAATTTACATTGTTTTATATGTACAATAAGGTAAATTTGTATTGAAATAAATATGCAAAATACATATAAAGCAATGTAAATTTGTTTCAAAATATGTATACGAATTCACATAAAATAACGTAGATTTCTATAAAAATATATATACAAAATACACATAAAATGAAGTAAATACGTATAAAAAATGTATACAAAATACACATAAAATAATGTAAATTCGTATCAAAATAAATAAACAAAATACCAATAAAAGAATGTGTATTTGTATAAATATAAATATACAAAATACACATAAAATAACGTAAATGTATATAAAACTATATAAAAAATACACAGAAGTAATTAAAGTTGTATGAAAATATATACAAAATACACACAGAATAAGCTAAATTTGAATTGAAATATATATACAAAATACATGAAATAAAGTAAATTGGTATCAAAATATTGATACAAATACACATATAATAACGCAAATTTGTATGAAAATATATAAACAAAATACACATTAAATAATGTAAATAGTATAAAAAAATGTGTACAAAATACACATATAATCATGTAATTCGTATCAAAATAAATAAACAAAATACCAATAAAATAATATAAATTTGCATTAGTAAACGAGTATAAATTTAAATGTACAAAATACACATACAAAATAAACATAAAATAAGGTAAATTTGTAATGAAATATATGTACAAAATACACATAAAATAATGTAAATTTATATGAAAATATATATACAAATACACATAAAATACCATGAATTTGTATAAAATTATATATTCAAAATAAATATTAAATAATGTAAATGCGTATAAAAATATATATAAAAAGTACATATAAAATAATGTAAATTCGTATCAATATAAATCAACAAAATACCAATAAAATAATATATATTTGAATGAAAATAGATTTACAAAATACACATAACATAGCTTAAATTTGTATTGAAATATATACAAAAATACATAAAAATAATTTGAGTTTGTATGAAAATAGATATTCAAAATACACATAAAACTAGGTAAATTTCTTTTGAAATATATATATACAAAATACCCATAAAATATTGTAAATTTGTGTCAAAATATATAAACAAATACACATAAAAGAATGTCAAATCGTATCAAAATGAATGAACAGAATATCAATAAAATAACGTAAATTTTGTATGAAAATAAAGATGCAAAATACCCATAAAATAAAGCATATTTTTATAAAAATACATATAGAAAAATACACATAGAATAATTAAATTTGTATTAAAATTAATATACAAAATGCATATACTATAAGGTAAATTTGTATTGAAAAAATATGGAAAATACACATAAAAGTGTAAATTTGTTTAAAAATCTATATACGAATACACATAATATAACGTAGATTTCTATAGAAATATATATACAAAATACACATGAAATGATGTAAATACGTATAAAAATATATATACAAAATACACATTAAATAATTTAAGTTCTTGTCAAAATAAATAAACAAAATATCAATAAAAGAATGTGTATTTGTATAAAAATAGATATACAAAATACTCATAAAATAACCTAAGTTTGTATAAAACTATATACAAAAATACACAAAAATAATTTAAATTTGTATAAAAATAAATATATAAAATACACATAAAATTAGGTAAATTTGTATTGAAATACATATACAAAATACACATAAAATAATGGAAATTTGAATGAAAATATATAAACATAATATACACTTAAAATAACGTAAATTTGTATCAAATATATATACAAAATACTAATTAAATAATGTAAATATGTATAAAAAAATATATTCAAAACACAAATAAAATAATGTAAAATCGTATCAAAATAAATACACAGAATATTAATAAAATAATGTAAATTTGTATGAAAATAAAGATACAAAATAGCCATAAAATAACGTATTTATAAAAATATATATACCAAAATACACATAAAATATTAAAATTTGTATTAAAATAAATATAAAAAATGCACATACTGTAAGGTAAATTTGTATTGAAATATATATGCAAAATACATATAAAACAATGTAAATTTGTTTCAAAATATATATACGAATACACATAAAATAACGTTGATTTCTATAAAAATATATACAAAATACACATAAAATGAAGTAAATACGAATAAAAAAATGAATACAAAATACACATAAAAATCGTATCAAAATAAATAAACAAAATACTAGTAAAAGAAAGTGTATTTGTATAAATATAAATATACAAAATTCACATAAAATATCGTAAATTTGTATAAAACTATATACAAAAATACACAGAAGTTATTAAATTTGTATGAAAATATATATACAAAATACAGCTAAAATAAGCTAAATTTGTACATACAAAATACATAAAATAATGTAAATCTGTATCAAAATATTTATACAAATACATATAATAACGTAGATTTGTTTAAAAATATATAAACAAAATACACATTAAGTAATGTAAATACGTATAAAAAATATGTACAAAATACACATATAATCATGTAATTCGTATCAAAATAAATAAACAAAATACCAATAAAATAATGTGAATTTGTGTGAGAAAACATATACAAATAACGCAAATTTCTATAAAAATATATGTACAAAAATGCACATAAAATAAAGTAAGTTAGCATAAAAATATATATACAAAACACACACTAAATAAAGTAAATGCGTACATAAAATAACCTAAATTTGTATAAAACTATATACAAAAATACAAAAAAATAATTTAAATTTGTTTGAAAAGAAATATACAAAATACACATAAAATTAGGTAAATTTGTATGAAATACATATACAAAATACACATCAAATAATGTAAATTTGAATGAAAATATATAAACAAATACACTTAAAATAACGTAAATTTGTATAAAATATGTATGCAAGATACTTATTAAATAATGTAAATGTGTATAAAAAAATATATACAAAAAACAAATAGAATAATGTAAAATCGTATCAAAATAAATACACAGAATATCAATAAAATAATGTAAATTTGTATGAAAATATAGATACTAAATTCCCAAAAATTATCGCATTTTTTATAGAAATATATTCACCAAAATACACATAAAATATTTAAATTTGTATTGAAATAAATATACAAAATGCATATACAGTAAGGTAAATTTGTATTGAAAGAGATATTCAAAAATACATATAAAACAATGTAAATTTGTTTCAAAATATATATACGAATACACATAAAATAAAGTAGATTTCTATAGAAATATATATACAAAATACATATGAAATTATGTAAATACGTATAAAAATATATATACAAAATACATATCAAATAATGTAAATTCGTGTCAAAATAAATAAACAAAATATCATGAAAAGAATGTGTATTTGTATGAAAATAGATAATAGATAATAAATTTGTATAAAATATATATGCAAGTTACACATTAAATAATGTAAATATGTATAAAAAAGTATATACAAAAAACAAATAGGATAACGTAACATCGTATCAAAATAAATACACCGAATATTAATAAAATAATGTAAATTTGTATGAAAATAAAGATGCAAAATTCCCATAAAATAGCGCATTTCTTATAAAAATATATATACCAAAATACACATAAAATATTTAAATTTGCATTGAAATAAATATACAAAATGCACATACAATAAGGTAAATTTATATTGAAAGAGATATGCAAAAATACATATAAAACAATGTAAATTTGTTTGAAAATATATATACGAATACAAATAAAAAAACGTAGATTTCTATAAAAATATATATACAAAATACACATAAAATTAAGTAAATACGTATAAAAAAATGTATGCAAAATACACATAAAATAATGTAATTTCGAATTAAAATAAATGTAAATTTGAATGAAAATATAAAAACAAATACACTTAAAATAACGTAAATTTGTATAAAATATATATGCAAGATACACATTAAATAATGTAAATGTGTATTAAAAAAATATATACAAAAAACAAATAGAATAATGTTAAATCGTATCAAAATAAATACACAGAATATCAATAAAATAATGTAAATTAGTATGAAAATAAAGATGCAAAATTCCCAAAAATTTTCGCATTTTTTTATAAAAATATATATACCAAAATACACATAAAATATTTAAATTTGTATTGAAATAAATATACAAAATGCATATACAGTAAGGTAAATTTGTATTAAAAGAGATATTCAAAAATACATATAAAACAATGTAAATTTGTTTCAAAATATATATACGAATACACATAAAATAAAGTAGATTTCTATTGAAATATATATACCATATACATATGAAATTATGTAAATACGTATAAAAATATATATACAAAATACATATCAAATAATGTAAATTTTTGTATATGTATTTTTATTAATAAAATTCTTTTTTTTATGGGTATTTTGCATCTTTATTTTCATACAAATTTACGTTATTTTATTGATATTCTGCTCATTCATTTTGACCCGATTTGACATTATTCTATGTGTATTTTGTATATATTTTTCATACAAATTTACGTTATTTTATATGTATTTGTTTATATATTTTGACACAAATTTACAATATTTTATGGGTATTTTGTATATATATTTCAAAAGAAATTTACCTAGTTTTATGTGTATTTTGAATATCTATTTTCATACAAACTCAAATTATTTATATGTATTTTTGTATATATTTCAATACAAATTTTAGTTATGTTATGTGTATTTTGTAAATCTATTTTCATTCAAATATATATTATTTTATTGGTATTTTGTTGATTTATATTGATACGAATTTACACTATTTTATATGTACTTTTTATATATATTTTTATACGCATTTACATTATTTAATATTTATTTTGAATGTATAATTTTATACAAATTCATGGTATTTTATGTGAATTTGTATATATATTTTCATATAAATTTACATTATTTTATGTGTATTTTGTACATATATTTCATTACAAATTTACCTTATTTTATGTTTATTTTGTATGTGTATTTTGTACATTTATATTTTTACACGTTTACTCATACAAATTTATATTATTTTATTGGTATTTTGTTTATTTATTTTGATACGAATTACATGATTATATGTGTATTTTGTACACATTTTTATACGTATTTACATTATCTAATTATGTGTATTTTGTTTATATATTTTCATACAAATTTACGTTATTATATGTGTATTTGTATAAATATTTTGATACAAATTTACTTTATTTCATGTATTTTGTCTATATATTTCAATTCAAATTTAGCTTATTTTGTGTGTATTTTGTATATATTTTCATACAAATTTAATTACTTCTGTGTATTTTTGTATATAGTTTTATATAAATTTACGTTATTTTAAGTGTATTTTGTATATTTATATTTATACAAATACACATTCTTTTATTTGTATTTTGTTTATTTATTTTGATACGAATTTACATTATTCTATGTGTATTTTGCATACATTTTTTTATACGTGTTTACTTCATTTTAGGTGTATTTTGTATATATATTTTTTATAGAAATCTACGTTATTTTGTGTGTATTCGTATACATATTTTGAAACAAATTTACATTGCTTTATATGTATTTTGCATATCTATTACAATACAAATTTACCTTATTGTACATATAAAACAATGTAAATTTGTTTCAAAATATATGTACGAATACAAATCAAATAACGAAGATTTCTATAAAAATATATATACAAAATACACATAAAATTATGTAAATACGTATAAAAAAATGTAAACAAAATACACATAAAATATGTTAAATTCGAAACAAAATAAATAAACAAAATACCAATAAAAAAACGTGTATTTGTATAAATATAAATGTACAAAATACACATACAAAATAAACATAAAATAAGGTAAATTTGTAATGAAATATATGAACTAAATAAACATAAAATAATGTAAATTTGTATGAAAATATATATACAAATACAGATAAAATACCATGAATTTGTATAAAATTATATTTTCAAAATAAATATTAAATAACGTAAATGCGTATAAAAATATATATACAAAGTACATATAAAATAATGTAAATTCGTATCAATATAAATGAACAAAATACCAATAAATAATATATATTTGAATGAAAATAGATTTACAAAATACACATAACCTAACTAAAATTTGTATTGAAATATATACAAAAATACATAAAAATAATTTGAGTTTGTATGAAAATAGATATTCAAAATAAATATAAAACTAGGTAAATTTCTTTTGAAATATATATACAAAATACCCATAAAATATTGTAAATTTGTATCAAAATATATAAACAAATACACATAAAATTACGTAAATTTGTATGAAAAATATATACAAAATACACATAGAATAATGTCAAATCGTATCAAAATGAATGAGCAGAATATCAATGAAATAACGTAAATTTGTATGAAAATAAAGATGCAAAATACGCATAAAATAAAGCATATTTTTATAAAAATACATATGGAAAAATACACATAGAATAATTAAATTTGTATTAAAATTAATATACAAAATGCATATACAATAAATTTAAATTTGATTATATTAAATGAAATAAATATACAAAATAAACATAAAATAAGGTAAATTTGTAATAAAATATATGTAAGAATACACATAAAATAATATAAATTTGTATGAAAATATATATACAAATACACATAAAATAACATGAATTTGTATAAAATTTGTTTCAAAATATATACGAATACACACAATAAAATAACGTAAATTTTTATGAAAATGTATATATAAAATACACATAAAACAATTTAAATACGTAGAAAAATATATATACAAAATACACATAAAATAATGTAAATTCGTAAAAAATTAAATACACAAAATTCCAATTAAAGAATGTATATTTGTAGGAAAATATGTATACAAAAAACACATAAAATAACTAGAATTTGTATAAAAATATATACAAAAATAGACAAAAATAGTTTAAACTTGTTTGAAAATAGATATGCAAAATACACATAAAGTTAAGCAAATTTGTATTGAAATACATATACAAAACTCACATAAAATAATGTAAATTTGTATTAAAATATATAAACAAATACATATAAAATAACGTAAATTTGGATAAAATATATATACAAAATATACATTAAATATTTTAAATATGTATAAAAATATATTATATTATATATATTTTTATTGATATTTGCGTTATTTATGTATATTTTGTATATGTTTTCTCATAGAAATTTACATTATTTTATTGGTATTATGTCTATTTATTTTGATACGAATTACATGATTATTTGTGTATTTTGTACATTTTTTTTATACGTATTTACATTATTTAATGTGTATTTTGTTTACATATTTTTATACAAATTTACGTTATTATATGTGTATTTGTATAAGTATTTTGATACAAATTTACATTATTTTATGTATCTTGTATATATATTTCAATTCAAATTTAGCTTATTTTACGTGTATTTTGTATATCTATTTATTTTAATACAAAATCAAATATTTTATGTTTTTTCGTATATATATTTTTATAAAAAATACGTTATTTTATGGGTATTTTGCATCTTAATTTTCATACAAATTTACATAATTTTATTAATATTTTCTGTATTTATTCTGATACGATTTTACATTATTTTATTTGTGTTTTGTATATATTTTTTTTATACATATTTACATTATTTAATGTTTTTTTTGTATATATATTTGATACAAATTTACGTTATTTTAAGTCTATATGTTTATATATTTTCATTCAAATTTACATTATTTTATGTGTATTTTGTATATGTATTTCAATACAAATTTACCTATTTTTATATGTTTTTTGTATATTTATTTTCATACAAGTTTAAATTATTTTTGTGTATATTTGTATATAGTTTTATACAAATTTAGGTTATTTTATGTGTATTTTGTATATCTATTTTCATACAAATACACATTCTTTTCATGATATTTTGTTTATTTACTTTGACACGAATTAACATTATTTAATGTGTATTTTGTATATATATTTTTATACGTATTTACACTATTTCAAATGTATATTGTATATATATTTCTATAGAAATCTGCGTTATTTTATGTGTATTCGTATATATATTTTGAAACAAATTTACATTGTTTTATGTGTATTTTGCATTTTTTTTAATACAAATTCACCTTATTGTATGTGCATTTTGTATATTAATTTTAATACAAATTTGATTAATCTATGTGTATTTTTGTATATGTATTTTTATAAAAATATGCTTTATTTTATGGGTATTTTGCATCTTTATTTTCATAAAAATTTACATTATTTTATTGATATTCTGTGTATTTATTTTGATATGATTTTACATTATTCTATGTGTATTTTGTATATATATTTTATATAAAATGTATTTGTTTTCATTTCATACAAATCTACATTATTTTATGTGTTTTTTGTACATGTATTTAAATACAAATTTAACTAGTTATATGTGTATTTTGTATATCTATTTTGTATGTATATTTTCATAGAAATTTACTCTATTTTATGAGTATTCGTATATATATTTTGATACAAATTTACATTATTAATGTGTATTTTGAATATCTATTTCAATACAAATTTACTTTATTATACGTGCATTTTGTATATTTATTTTAATACAAATTTAATTATTTTATATGTATTTTTGTATATATATTTCTATGCAAATATGCGTTATCATATGGATTTTTTGCATCTTTATTTTCATACAAATTTACATTATTTTATTGATATTCTCTTTATTTATTTTGATACGATTTAACATTATTCTATGTGTTTTTTGTATATATTTTTTTATATATATATTTACATTATTTAATGTTAATTTTGTATATATTTTTTATCCAAATTTACATTATTTTATGTGTATTTGTTTATATATTTTCATACATATTTACACTATTTTATGTGTTTTTTGTATATATATTTTTCTACGTATTTAAATTATTTTATGTGTATTTTGTATATACATTTTCGTAAAAATATTACGTTATTTTATTTTGTGTATAAGTATATATTTTGATACAAATTTTATACAAATTCATGTTATTTAATGTGTATTTGTATATATATTTTCATACAAATTTATATTATTTTATGTGTATTTTTTCATATATTTCATTACAAATTTACCTTATTTTATGTTTATTTTGTATATTTATTTCATTCAATTTTAAATTATTTTATGTGTATATTTGTATTTGTATTTAGGTTATTTTATGTGTATTTTGTATATATATTTTCATCCAAAATTACATTATTATATTAGTATTTTCTTAATTTAATTCGATACGAATTTAGATTATTTTATAGGTATTTTGTATACATATTTTTATACTCATTTACATTATCTAATGTGTGTTTTGTATATATATTTTTATGCAAATTTATTTTATGTTCATTTTTGTACATATATTTTTATAGAAATTTGCGTTATTTCATGTATATAGTTTTATATAAATTTACGTTATTTTATGTGCATTTTGAATATTTATATTTATACAAATACAAATTATTTTATTGCTATATTGTTTATTTATATTTATACGAATTTACATTATTTTATGTGTATTTTGTATACATTTTTTTATACGTATTTACTTAATTTTATGTGTATTTTGTATATGTATTTTTATAGAAATCTACGTTATTTTATGTGTATTCGCATATATATTTTGAAACAAATTTACATTATTTTATATGTATTTTGCATATCTATTTCAATACAAATTTACCTAATTGTATGTGCATTTTGTATATTTATTTTGATACAAATTCAAATATTTTATGTGTATTTTGGTATCAATAATTTAAAAAAAAAAGCGTTATTTTGCATCTTAATTTTCATACAAATTTACATTATTTTATTAATATTCTGTGTATATATTTTGATACGATTTTACATTATTCTATTTGTGTTTTGTATATATTTTTTTTATACATATTTACATTATTTAATGTGTATTTAGGAAGGCGGTGGCCTAGTGGATAAGGTGGTGAGCTTGGGATCGGACTGATGTCGACGCATGGGTTCGAATCCCCACCAGTGCTACCTTGAAACTTTGTGTCATTTGCCGAGTGGCTTAAAATCACCTACATGTCACCCTGACACCCGAGTTCTAGTTGCATAGCAATAAAGATGAGCTTTGGGGGGGTAACATGGGCCTTTCAGGTGCCACTATAAAACCCGCGCCCGCACCACTAACGGGCCTGCCTCTGAGCAACACCGAAGAGGCAGAATATGCCTACGGTGCATATGGGCTAACACGTAAAAAAAAAAAAAAAAAAAAAAAAATATATATATTTCATACAAATTTACGTTATTATATGTGTATTTGTTTATATATTTTCTTTCAAATTTACATTATTTTATGTGTATTTTGTATATGTATTTCAATAAAAATTAACCTAATTTTATGTGTATTTTGTATATTTCTTTTCATACAAATTTAAATTATTTTTGTGTATTTTTGTATATAGTTTTATACAAATTTAGGTTATTTTATGTACGCATTTACATTATTTAATGTGTGTTTTGTATATATATTTTTATCCAAAGTTAATTTATTTTACGTTCATTTTTGGACATCTATTTTTATAGAAATTAGCGTTATTTTATATGTATTTGTATATGTTTACTCATACAAATTTACATTATTATATTGCTATTTTGTTTATTTAGTTTGATACGAATTACATGATTATATGTGTATTTTGTACATATTTTTTATACGTATTTACATTACTTAATGTGTATTTTGTTTATATATTTTTAAACAAATTTACGTTATTATATGTATTTTTATAAATATTTTGATACAAATTTACATTATTTTATGTATTTTGTATATACTTTTCAATTCAAATTTAGCTTATTTTATCTGTATTTTTTATATCTATTTTCATACGAATTTAATTACTTCTGTGTATTTTTGTATATAGTTTTATACAAATTTACGTTATTTTATGTGTATTTTGTATATATATATTTATACAAATACACCTTCTTTTATTGGTATTTTGTTTATTTATTTTGATACGAATTTACATTATTTTATGTGTATTTTGTATACATTTTTTTATACGTATTTACTTCATTTTACGTGTATTTTGTATATATATTTTTTATACAAATCTACGTTACTTTATGTGTATTCGTATATATATTTTGAAACAAATTTACATTGTTTTATATGTATTTTGCATATCTATTTCAATACAGATTTACCTTATTTTATCTGTATTTCGTATATTTATTTAAATGCAAATAAATTTTTTTGTGTATTTTTGTATATATATTAAAAAAAAAAAGTGTTATTTTATGGGTATTTTGCTTCTTTATTTTCATACAAATTTACATTATTTTATCAATATTCTGTGTATTTATTTTGATACGATTTTACATTATTCTATTTGTGTTTTGTATATATTTTTTTATACAAATTTACGTTATTTTAAGTATATTTGTTTATGTATTTTCATTCAAATTTACATTATTTTATGTGTATTTTGTATATGTATTTCAATATAAATTTACCTATTTTTATATGTTTTTTGTATATTTATTTTCATACAAGTTTAAATTATTTTCGTGTATTTTTGTATATAGTTTTATACAAATCTAGGTTATTTTATGTGTATTTTGTATATCTATTTTCATACAAATACACATTCTTTTAATGATATTTTGTTTATTTACTTTGACACGAATTAACATTATTTAATGTGTATTTTGTAAATATATTTTTTTACGTATTTACATTATTTCAAGTGTATTTTGTATATATATTTCTATAGAAATCTGCGTTATTTTATGTTTATTCGTATATATATTTTGAAACAAATTTACATTGTTTTATGTGTATTTTGCATATTTTTTCAATACAAATTTACCTTATTGTATGTGCATTTTGTATATTAATTTTAATACAAATTTGATTAATCTATGTGTATTTTTGTATATGTATTTTTATAAAAAAATGCTTTATTTTATGGGTATTTTGCATCTTTATTTTCATACAAATTTACATTATTTTATTGATATTCTGTGTATTTATTTTGATATGTTTTTACATTATTCTATGTGTATTTTGTATATATATTTTATATAAAATGTATTTGTTTTCATTTCATACAAATCTACATTATTTTATGTGTTTTTTGTACATGTATTTAAATACAAATTTAACTAGTTATATGTGTATTTTGTATATCTATTTTGTATGTATATTTTCATAGAAATTTACTCTATTTTATGAGTATTCGTATACATATTTTGATACAAATTTACATTAATAATGTGTATTTTGCATATCTATTTCAATACAAATTTACTTTCTTGTACGTGCATTTTGTATTTTTATTTTAATACAAATTAAATTATTTTATATGTATTTTTGTATATATATTTTTATGCAAATATGCGTTATTATATGGATATTTTACATCTTTATTTTCATACAAATTTACATTATTTTATTGATATTCTCTTTATTTATTTTGATACGATTTAACATTATTCTATGTGTTTTTTGTATATATTTTTTTTATACATATTTACATTATTTAATGTTCATTTGTATATATATTTTATCCAAATTTACATTATTTTATGTGTATTTGTTTATATATTTTCATACATATTTACATTATTTTATGTGATTTTTGTATATATATTTTTCTACGTATTTAAATTATTTTATGTGTATTTTGTATATACATTTTCGTAAAAAAATTACGTTATTTTATTTTGTGTATAAGTATATATTTTGATAAAAATTTTATACAAATTCATGTTATTTAATGTGTATTTGTATATATATTTTTATACAAATTTATATTATTTTATGTGTATTTTTTCATATATTTCATTACAAATTTACCTTATTTTATGTTTATTTTGTATATTTATTTCATTCAATTTTAAATTATTTTATGTGTATATTTGTATTTGTATTTAGGTTATTTTATGTGTATTTTGTATATATATTTTCATCCAAAATTACATTATTATATTGGTATTTTCTTAATTTAATTCGATACGAGTTTAGATTATTTCATAGGTATTTTGTATAAATATTTTTATACTCATTTACATTATCTAATGTGTGTTTTGTATATATATTTTTATGCAAATTTATTTTATGTTCATTTTTGTACATATATTTTTATAGAAATTTGCGTTATTTTATGTATATAGTTTTATATAAATTAACGTTATTTTATGTGCATTTTGTATATTTATATTTATACAAATACACATTATTTTATTGCTATATTGTTTATTTATATTTATACGAATTTACATTATTTTATATGTATTTTGTATACATTTTTTTATACGTATTTACTTAATTTTATGTGTATTTTGTATATGTATTTTTATAGAAATCTACGTTATTTTATGTGTATTCGCATATATATTTTGAAACAAATTTACATTATTTTATATGTATTTTGCATATCTATTTCAATACAAATTTACCTTATTGTATGTGCATTTTGTATATTTATTTTGATACAAATTCAAATATTTTATGTGTATTTTGGTATCAATAATTTTATAAAAAATACGTTATTTTATAGGTATTTTGCATCTTAATTTTCATACAAATTTACATTATTTTATTAATATTCTGTGAATATATTTTGATACGATTTTACATTATTCTATTTGTGTTTTGTATATATTTTTTTATACATATTTACATTATTTAATGTGTATTTTGTATATATATTTCATACAAATTTACGTTATTATATGTGTATTTGTTTATATATTTTCTTTCAAATTTACATTATTTTATGTGTATTTTGTATATGTATTTCAATAGAAATTAACCTAATTTTATGTGTATTTTGTATATTTCTTTTCATACAAATTTAAATTATTTTTTGTGTATTTTTGTTTATAGTTTTATACAAATTTAGGTTATTTTATGTACGCATTTACATTATTTAATGTGTGTTTTGTATATATATTTTTATCCAAAGTTACTTTATTTTACGTTCATTTTTGGACATTTATTTTTATAGAAACTAGCGTTATTTTATATGTATTTGTATATGTTTACTCATACAAATTTACATTATTATATTGCTATTTTGTTTATTTAGTTTGATACGAATTACATGATTATATGTGTATTTTGTACATATTTTTTATACGTATTTACATTACTTAATGTATATTTTGTTTATGTATTTTTAAACAAATTTACGTTATTTTATGTATTTTTATAAATATTTTGATACAAATTTACATTATTTTATGTATTTTGTATATACATTTCAATTCAAATTTAGCTTATTTTATCTGTTTTTTGTATATCTATTTTCATACGAATTTAATTACTTCTGTGTATTTTTGTATATAGTTTTATACAAATTTACGTTATTTTATGTGTATTTTGTATATTTATATTTATATAAATACACATTCTTTTATTGGTATTTTGTTTATTTATTTTGATACGAATTTACATTATTTTATGTGTATTTTGTATACATTTTTTTATACGTATTTACTTCATTTTACGTGTATTTTGTATATATATTTTTATACAAATCTACGTTATTTTATGTGTATTCGTATATATATTTTGAAACAAATTTACATTGTTTTATATGTATTTTGCATATCTATTTGAATACAGATTTACCTTATTGTATGTGTATTTTGTATATTTATTTTAATACAATAAATTTTTTTATGTGTATTTTTGTATATATATTTAAAAAAAATGCGTTATTTTATGGGTATTTTGCTTCTTTATTTTCATACAAATTTGCATTATTTCATTAATATTCTGTGTATTTATTTTGATACGATTTTACATTATTCTATTTGTGTTTTGTATTTTTTTTTATACAAATTTACGTTGTTTTAAGTGTATTTGTTTATGTATTTTCATTCAAATTTACATTATTTTATGTGTATTTTGTATATGTATTTCAATACAAATTTAGCTATTTTTATATGTTTTTTATATATTTATTTTCATACAAGTTTAAATTATTTTTGTGTATTTTTGTATATAGTTTTATACAAATTTAGGTTATTTTATGTGTATTTTGTATATCTATTTTCATACAAATACACATTTTTTTCATGATATTTTGTTTATTTACTTTGACACGAATTAACATTATTTAATGTGTATTTTGTATATATATTTTTATACGTATTAACATTATTTCAAGTGTATTTTGTATATATATTTCTATAGAAATCTGCGTTATTTTATGTGTATTCGTATATATATTTTGAAACAAATTTACATTGTTTTATGTGTATTTTGCATATTTTTTCAATACAAATTTACCTTATTGTATGTGCATTTTGTATATTAATTTTAATACAAATTTGAGTAATCTATGTGTATTTTTGTATATGTATTTTTATAAAAAATATGCTTTATTTTATGGGTATTGTGCATCTTTATTTTCATAGAAATTTACATTATTTTATTGATATTCTGTGTATTTATTTTGATATGTTTTTACATTATTCTATGTGTATTTTGTATATATATTTTATATAAAATGTATTTGTTTTCATTTCATACAAATCTACATTATTTTATGTGTTTTTTGTACATGTATTTAAATACAAATTTAACTAGTTATATGTGTATTTTGTATATCTATTTTGTATGTATATTTTCATAGAAATTTACTCTATTTTATGAGTATTCGTATATATATTTTGATACAAATTTACATTATTAATGTGTATTTTGCATATCTATTTCAATACAAATTTACTTTATTGTACGTGCATTTTGTATATTTATTTTAATACAAATTTAATTATTTTATATGTATTTTTGTATATATATTTTTATGGAAATATGCGTTATTATATGGATATTTTGCATCTTTATTTTCATACAAATTTACAGTATTTTATTGATATTCTCTTTATTTTTTTGTATATATTTTTTTATACATATTTACATTATTTAATGTTCATTTTGTATATATATTTTATCCAAATTTACATTATTTTATGTGTATTTGTTTATATATTTTCATAAATATTTACATTATTTTATGTGTTTTTTGTATATATATTTTTCTACGTATTTAAATTATTTTATGTGTATTTTGTATATACATTTTCATAAAAATATTACGTTATTTTATTGTGTATAAGTATATATTTTGATACAAATTTTATACAAATTCATGTTATTTAATGTGTATTTGTATATATATTTTCATACAAATTTATATTATTTTATGTGTATTTTTTTATATATTTCATTACAAATTTACCTTATTTTATGTTTATTTTGCATATTTATTTCATTCAATTTTAAATTATTTTATGTTTAAATTTGTATTTGTATATAGGTTATTTTATGTGTATATTGTATATATATTTTCATCCAAAATTACATTTGTATATTGGTATTTTCTTAATTTAATTCGATACGAATTTAGATTATTTCATAGTAATTTTGTATACATATTTTTATACTCATTTACATTATCTAATGTGTGTTTTGTATATATATTTTTATGCAAATTTTTTTTTTATGTTCATTTTTGTACATATATTTTTATAGAAATTTGCGTTATTTCATGTATATAGTTTTATATAAATTTACGTTATTTTATGTGCATTTTGTATATTTATATTTATACAAATACACATTCTTTTATTGCTATATTGTTTATTTATATTTATACGAATTTACATTATTTTATGTGTATTTTGTATACATTTTTTATACGTATTTACTTAATTTTATGTGTATTTTGTATATGTATTTTTATAGAAATCTACGTTATTTTATGTGTATTCGCATATATATTTTGAAACAAATTTACATTATTTTATATGTATTTTGCA
The DNA here is from genome assembly GCF_024679095.1 of Eriocheir sinensis. Lineage (NCBI taxonomy): Eukaryota > Metazoa > Arthropoda > Malacostraca > Decapoda > Varunidae > Eriocheir > Eriocheir sinensis. The sequence goes on from NW_026110552.1 coordinate 661,745, forward strand.
TATCTATTTCAATACAAATTTACCTTATTGTATGAGCATTTTGTATATTTATTTTTATACAAATTTAAATATTTTATGTGTATTTTGGAATCAATAATTTTATAAAAAATGCGTTATTTTGCATCTTAATTTTCATACAAATTTACATTATTTTATTAATATTCTGTATATATTTTTCGATACGATTTTACATTATTCTATTTGTGTTTTGTATATATTTTTTTTATACATATTTACATTATTTAATGTGTATTTTGTATATATATTTCATACAAATTTACGTTATTATATGTGTATTTGTTTATATATTTTCTTTCAAATTTACATTATTATATGTGTATTTTGTATATGTATTTCAATAGAAATTAACCTAATTTTATGTGTATTTTGTATATTTCTTTTCATACAAATTTAAATTATTTTTGTGTATTTTTGTATATAGTTTTATACAAATTTAGGTTATTTTATGTACGCATTTACATTATTTAATGTGTGTTTTGTATATATATTTTTATCCAATGTTAATTTATTTTACGTTCATTTTTGGACATATATTTTTATAGACATTAGCGTTATTTTATATGTATTTGTATATGTTTACTCATACAAATTTACATTATTATATTGCTATTTTGTTTATTTAGTTTGATACGAATTACATGATTATATGTGTATTTTGTGCATATTTTTTATACGTATTTACATTACTTAATGTGTATTTTGTTTATATATTTTTAAACAAATTTACGTTATTATATGTATTTTTATAAATATTTTGATACAAATTTACATTATTTTATGTATTTTGTATATACTTTTCAATTCAAATTTAGCTTATTTTATCTGTATTTTTTATATCTATTTTCATACGAATTTAATTACTTCTGTGTATTTTTGTATATATATTTTTATACAAATCTACGTTACTTTATGTGTATTCGTATATATATTTTGAAACAAATTTACATTGTTTTATATGTATTTTGCATATCTATTTCAATACAGATTTACCTTATTTTATGTGTATTTCGTATATTTATTTTAATGCAAATAAATTTTTTTGTGTATTTTTGTATATATATTAAAAAAAAAAGTGTTATTTTATGGGTATTTTGCTTCTTTATTTTCATACAAACTTACATTATTTTATCAATATTCTGTGTATTTATTTTGATACGATTTTACATTATTCTATTTGTGTTTTGTATATATTTTTTTATACAAATTTACGTTATTTTAAGTATATTTGTTTATGTATTTTCATTCAAATTTACATTATTTTATGTGTATTTTGTATATGTATTTCAATACAAATTTACCTGTTTTTATATGTTTTTTGTATATTTATTTTCATACAAGTTTAAATTATTTTCGTGTATTTTTGTATATAGTTTTATACAAATCTAGGTTATTTTATGTGTATTTTGTATATCTATTTTTATACAAATACACATTCTTTTAATGATATTTTGTTTATTTACTTTGACACGAATAAACATTATTTAATGTGTATTTTGTATATATATTTTTATACGTATTTACATTATTTCAAGTGTTTTTTGTATATATATTTCTATAGAAATCTGCGTTATTTTATGTTTATTCGTATATATATTTTGAAACAAATTTACATTGTTTTATGTGTATTTTGCATATTTTTTCAATACAAATTTACCTTATTGTATGTGCATTTTGTATATTAATTTTAATACAAATTTGATTAATCTATGTGTATTTTTGTATATGTATTTTTATAAAAAAATGCTTTATTTTATGGGTATTTTGCATCTTTATTTTCATACAAATTTACATTATTTTATTGATATTCTGTGTATTTATTTTGATATGTTGTGTATTTTTTATATATATTTTATATAAAATGTATTTGTTTTCATTTCATACAAATCTACATTATTTTATGTGTTTTTTGTATATATATTTAAATACAAATTTAACTAGTTATATGTATTTTGTATATCTATTTTGTATGTATATTTTCATAGAAATTTACTCTATTTTATGAGTATTCGTATACATATTTTGATACAAATTTACATTATTAATGTGTATTTTGCATATCTATTTCAATACAAATTTACTTTCTTGTACGTGCATTTTGTTTTTTTATTTTAATACAAATTAAATTATTTTATATGTATTTTTGTATATATATTTTTATGCAAATATGCGTTATTATATGGATATTTTACTTCTTTATTTTCATACAAATTTACATTATTTTATTGATATTCTCTTTATTTATTTTGATACGATTTAACATTATTCTATGTGTTTTTTGTATATATTTTTTTATACATATTTACATTATTTAAAGTTCATTTTTATATATTTTATCCAAATTTACATTATTTTATGTGTATTTGTTTATATATTTTCATACATATTTACATTATTTTATGTGATTTTTGTATATATATTTTTCTACGTATTTAAATTATTTTATGTGTATTTTGTATATACATTTTCGTAAAAAAATTACGTTATTTTATTTTGTGTATAAGTATATATTTTGATAAAATTTTTTATACAAATTCATGTTATTTAATGTGTATTTGTATATATATTTTTATACAAATTTATATTATTTTATGTGTATTTTTCCATATATTTCATTACAAATTTACCTTATTTTATGTTTATTTTGTATATTTATTTCATTCAATTTTAAATTATTTTATGTGTATATTTGTATTTGTATTTAGGTTATTTTATGTGTATTTTGTATATATATTTTCATCCAAAATTACATTATTATATTGGTATTTTCTAAATTTAATTCGATACGAGTTTAGATTATTTCATAGGTATTTTTTATAAATATTTTTATACTCATTTACATTATCTAATGTGTGTTTTGTATATATATTTTTATGCAAATTTATTTTATGTTCATTTTTGTACATATATTTTTATAGAAATTTGCGTTATTTTATGTATATAGTTTTATATAAATTAACGTTATTTTATGTGCATTTTGTATATTTATATTTATACAAATACACATTATTTTATTGCTATATTGTTTATTTATATTTATACGAATTTACATTATTTTATATGTATTTTGTATGCATTTTTTTATACGTATTTACTTAATTTTATGTGTATTTTGTATATGTATTTTTATAGAAATCTACGTTATTTTATGTATATTCGCATATATATTTTGAAACAAATTTACATTATTTTATATGTATTTTGCATATCTATTTCAATACAAATTTACCTTATTGTATGTGCATTTTGTATATTTATTTTGATACAAATTCAAATATTTTATGTGTATTTTGGTATCAATAATTTTATAAAAAAAAACGTTATTTTTTAGTTATTTTGCATCTTAATTTTCATACAAATTTACATTATTTTATTAATATTCTGTGAAGATATTTTGATACGATTTTACATTATTCTATTTGTGTTTTGTATATATTTTTTTATACATATTTACATTATTTAATGTGTATTTTGTATATATATTTCATACAAATTTACGTTATTATATGTGTATTTGTTTATATATTTTCTTTCAAATTTACATTATTTTATGTGTATTTTGTATATGTATTTCAATAGAAATTAACCTAATTTTATGTGTATTTTGTATATTTCTTTTCATACAAATTTAAATTATTTTTTGTGTATTTTTGTATATAGTTTTATACAAATTTAGGTTATTTTATGTACGCATTTACATTATTTAATGTGTGTTTTGTATATATATTTTTATCCAGAGTTACTTTATTTAACGTTCATTTTTGGACATATATTTTTATAGAAATAAGCGTTATTTTATATGTATTTGTATATGTTTACTCATACAAATTTACATTATTATATTGCTATTTTGTTTATTTAGTTTGATACGAATTACATGATTATATGTGTATTTTGTACATATTTTTTATACGTATTTACATTACTTAATGTATATTTTGTTTATGTATTTTTAAACAAATTTACGTTATTTTATGTATTTTTATAAATATTTTGATACAAATTTACATTATTTTATGTATTTTGTATATACATTTCAATTCAAATTTAGCTTATTTTATCTGTTTTTTGTATATCTATTTTCATACGAATTTAATTACTTCTGTGTATTTTTGTATATAGTTTTATACAAATTTACGTTATTTTATGTGTATTTTGTATATTTATATTTATATAAATACACATTCTTTTATTGGTATTTTGTTTATTTATTTTGATACGAATTTACATTATTTTATGTGTATTTTGTATACATTTTTTTATACGTATTTACTTCATTTTACGTGTATTTTGTATATATATTTTTATACAAATCTACGTTATTTTATGTGTATTCGTATATATATTTTGAAACAAATTTACATTGTTTTATATGTATTTTGCATATCTATTTGAATACAGATTTACCCTATTGTATGTGTATTTTGTATATTTATTTTAATACAATAAATTTTTTTATGTGTATTTTTGTATATATATTTAAAAAAAATGCGTTATTTTATGGGTATTTTGCTTCTTTATTTTCATACAAATTTGCATTATTTTATTAATATTCTGTGTATTTATTTTGATACGATTTTACATTATTCTATTTGTGTTTTGTATTTTTTTTTATACAAATTTACGTTATTTTAAGTGTATTTGTTTATGTATTTTCATTCAAATTTACATTATTTTATGTGTATTTTGTATATGTATTTTAATACAAATTTAGCTATTTTTATATGTTTTTTATATATTTATTTTCATACAAGTTTAAATTATTTTTGTGTATTTTTGTATATAGTTTTATACAAATTTAGGTTATTTTATGTGTATTTTGTATATCTATTTTCATACAAATACACATTTTTTTCATGATATTTTGCTTATTTACTTTGACACGAATTAACATTATTTAATGTGTATTTTGTATATATATTTTTATACGTATTTACATTATTTCAAGTGTATTTTGTATATATATTTCTATAGAAATCTGCGTTATTTTATGTGTATTCGTATATATATTTTTAAACAAATTTACATTGTTTTATGTGTATTTTGCATATTTTTTCAATACAAATTTACCTTATTGTATGTGCATTTTGTATATTAATTTTAATACAAATTTGAGTAATCTATGTGTATTTTTGTATATGTATTTTTATAAAAATATGCTTTATTTTATGGGTATTTTGCATCTTTATTTTCATACAAATTTACATTATTTTATTGATATTCTGTGTATTTTTTTTATATGTTTTTACATTATTCTATGTGTATTTTGTATATATATTTTATATAAAATGTATTTGTTTTCATTTCATACAAATCTACATTATTTTATGTGTTTTTTGTACATGTATTTAAATACAAATTTAACTAGTTATATGTGTATTTTGCATATCTATTTTGTATGTATATTTTCATAGAAATTTACTCTATTTTATGAGTATTCGTATATATATTTTGATACAAATTTACATTATTAATGTGTATTTTGCATATCTATTTCAATACAAATTTACTTTATTGTACGTGCATTTTGTATATTTATTTTAATACAAATTTAATTATTTTATATGTATTTTTGTATATATATTTTTATGGAAATATGCGTTATTATATGGATATTTTGCATCTTTATTTTCATACAAATTTACAGTATTTTATTGATATTCTCTTTATTTATTTTTATACGATTTAACATTATTCTATGTGTTTTTTGTATATATTTTTTTATACATATTTACATTATTTAATGTTCATTTTGTATATATATTTTATCCAAATTTACATTATTTTATGTGTATTTGTTTATATATTTTCATACATATTTACATTATTTTATGTGTTTTTTGTATATATATTTTTCTACGTATTTAAATTATTTTATGTGTATTTTGTATATACATTTTCATAAAAATATTACGTTATTTTATTGTGTATAAGTATATATTTTGATACAAATTTTATACAAATTCATGTTATTTAATGTGTATTTGTATATATATTTTCATACAAATTTATATTATTTTATGTGTATTTTTTCATATATTTCATTACAAATTTACCTTATTTTATGTTTATTTTGTATATTTATTTCATTCAATTTTAAATTATTTTATGTGTATATTTGTATTTGTATTTAGGTTATTTTATGTGTATTTTGTATATATATTTTCATCCAAAATTACATTATTATATTGGTATTTTCTTAATTTAATTCGATACGAGTTTAGATTATTTCATAGGTATTTTTTATAAATATTTTTATACTCATTTACATTATCTAATGTGTGTTTTGTATATATATTTTTATGCAAATTTATTTTATGTTCATTTTTGTACATATATTTTTATAGAAATTTGCGTTATTTTATGTATATAGTTTTATATAAATTTACGTTATTTTATGTGCATTTTATATATTTATATTTATACAAATACACATTCTTTTATTGCTATATTGTTTATTTATATTTATACGAATTTACATTATTTTATGTTTATTTTGTATACATTTTTTTATACGTATATACTTAATTTTATGTGTATTTTGTAATTTTATGTGTATTTTGTATATTTCTTTTCATACAAATTTAAATTATTTTTGTGTATTTTTGTATATAGTTTTATACAAATTTAGGTTATTTTATGTACGGATTTACATTATTTAATGTGTGTTTTTTATATATATTTTTATCCAAAGCTACTTTATTTTACGTTCATTTTTGGACATATATTTTTATGGAAATTAGCGTTATTTTATATGTATTTGTATATGTTTTCTCATACAAATTTACATTATTTTACTGATATTTTGTTTATTTAGTTTGATACGAATTACATGATTATATGTGTATTTTGTACAAATTTTTTATACGTATTTACATTACTTAATGTGTATTTTGTTTATATATTTTTAAACAAATTTACGTTATTATATGTATTTTTATAAATATTTTGATACAAATTTACATTATTTTATGTATTTTCTATATACATTTCAATTCAAATTTAGCTTATTTTATCTGTATTTTGTATATCTATTTTCATACGAATTTAATAACTTCTGTGTATTTTTGTATATAGTTTTATAAAAATTTACGTTATTTTATGTGTATTTTGTATATTTATATTTATACAAATACACATTCTTTTATTAGTATTTTGTTTATTTATTTTGATACGAATTTACATTATTTTATGTGTATTTTGTATACATTTTCTTATACGTATTTACTTCATTTTATGTGTATTTTGTATATATATATATATATATATATATATATATATATATATATATATATATATATATATATATATATATATATATATATATATATATATATATATATATATATATATATATATATATTTTTATACAAATCTACGTTATTGTATGTGTATTCGTATATATATTTTGAAACAAATTTACATTGTTTTATATGTATTTTGCATATGTATTTCAATACAGATTTACCTTATTGTATGTGTATTTTGTATATTTATTTTAATACAAATTAATTTTTTCATGTGTATTTTGGTATATATATTTTTATAAAAAAATGCGTTATTTAATGGGTATTTTGCATCTTTATTTTCATACAAATTTACATTGTTTTATTAATATTCAGTGTATTTATTTTGATATGATTTTACATTATTCTATTTGTGTTTTGTATATATTTTTTATACATATTTACATTATTTAATGTTTATTTTGTATATTTTAAAACAAATTTACGTTATTTTATGCGCATCTGTTAAAATATTTTGATACAAATTTACCTTATTTTATGTATTTTGTATATATATTTTAATACAAATTTAGTTTATTTTATGTATATTTTGTATATCTATTTTCATTCGTATCAAAATAAATAAACAAAATACCAATAAAATAAAGTAAATTTGTATGAGAAAACATATACAAATACACATAAAATAACGCAAATTTCTTAAAAAATATATGTACAAAAATGCACATAAAATAAAGTAAATTTGCATAAAAATATATATACAAAACACACATTAAATAGTGGAAATGGGTACATAAAATAACCTAAATTTGTATAAAACTATATACAAAAATACACAAAATTTATTAAAATTTGTATGAAAAGAAATATACAAAATACACATAAAATTAGGTAAATTTGTATTGAAATACATATACAAAATACACATAAAATAATGTAAATTTGAATTAAAATATATAAACAAATACACTTAAAAAAACGTAAATTTGTATAAAATATATATGCAAGATACACGTTAAATAATGTAAATGTGTATAAAAAAATATAGACAAAAAAGAAATAGAATAATGTAAAATCCTATCAATATAAATACACAGAATATCAATAAAATAATGTAAATTTGTATGAAAAGAAAGATGCAAAATTCTCATAAAATAGCGCATTTTTTATAAAAATATATATACCAAAATACACATAGAATATTTAAATTTGTATTGAAATAAATATAAAAAATGCATATACAGTAAGGTAAATATGTATTGAAATTGATATTCAAAAATACATATAAAACAAAGTAAATTTGTTTCAAAATATATATACGAATACACATAAAATAACGTAGATTTCTATAGAAATATATATACAAAATACACATGAAATTATGTAAATACGTATAAAAATATATATACAAAATACATATCTAGGTAAATTCGTGTCAAAATAAATAAACAAAATATTATGAAAAGAATGTGTATTTGCATGAAAATAAATAATAGATAATAAATTTGTATGAAATATATATGTAAGATACACATTAAATAATGTAAATATGTAAAAAAAAAATATATAAAAAAAACAAATAGAATAATGTGAAATCGTAAGAAAATAAATACACCGAATATTAATAAAATAATGTAAATTTGTATGAAAATAAAGATGCAATATTCCCATCAAATAGCGCACTTCTTATAAAAATATATATACCAAAATACACATAAAATATTTATATATGTATTGAAATAAATATACAAAATGCACATACAATAAGGTAAACTTGTATTGAAAGAGATATGCAAAAATACATATAAAACAATGTAAATTTGTTTCAAAATATATATACGAATACACATAAAATAACGTAGATTTCTATAAAAATATATATACAAAATACACATAAAATTAAGTAAATACGTATAAAAATAGATATACAAAATACACATAGAATAATGTAAAATTGTTTAAAAAAAATAAACAGAATATAAATAAAATAATGTAAATTTGTATGAAAATAAAAATGAAAAATACCCATAAAATAATTCATTTTATTATAAATATACATATAGAAAAATAAACATAGCAGAATTATATCTGTATTAAAATTAATATACAAAATGCATATACAATAAGGTAAATTTGTATTGAAAAATATAAAATACACATAAAACAGTGTAAATTTATTTCAAAATCTATATACGAATACTCATAAATCATCGTAGATTTCTATAGAAATATATATACAAAATACACATCAAATGATGTAAACACGATTAAAAATATATATATAAAATACACATTAAATAATGTAAATTCGCGTCAAAATAAATAAACAAAATATCAATAAAAGAATGTGTATTTGTATGAAAATAGATATACAATATACACGTTATTTTATGTCTATTCGTATATATATTTTGAAACAAATTTACACTGTTTTATTTGTATTTTGCGTTTTTTTTCAATACAAATTTACCTTTTTGTATGTGTGCATTATGTATATTAATTTTAATACAAATTTAATTGTTCTATGTGTATTTTTGTATATGTATTTAAAAAAAATGCTTTATCTTATGGGTATTTTGCATCTTTATTTTCATACAAATTTAAATTATTTTATTGATATTCTGTGTACTTATTTTGATACGATTTTACATTATTCTATGTATAACAAAAATAAATATATACAAAAATACACAAAAATAATTTAAATTTGTTTGAAAATAGATATGCAAAATATGTGTATTTTGTATATATATTTCAATTCAAATTTAGCTTATTTTGAGTGTATTTTGTATATATTTTAATACAAATTTAATTACTTTTGTGTATTTTTAAATATAGTTTTATATAAATTTACGTTATTTTATGAGTATTTTGTATATTTATATTTATACAAATACACATTCTTTAATTGGTATTTTGTTTATTTATTTTGATACGAATTTACATTATTTTATGTGTATTTTGTATACATTTTTTTATACGTATTTACTTCATTTTATGTGTATTTTGTATATATATTTTTACAGAAATCTACGTTATTTTATGTGTATTGGTATATATATTTTGAAACAAATTTACATTGTTTTATATGTATTTTGCATATCTATTTCAACACAAATTTACCTTATTGTATGTGTTTTTTGTATATTTATTTTAATACAAATTTAATATTTTGATATGTATTTTGGTATATATATTTTTATAAATAAAAAAATGCGTTATTTTATGGGTATTTTGCTTCTTTATTTTCATACAAATTTACATTATTTTATTAATATTCTGTGTATTTATTTTGATACGATTTTACATTATTCTATTTGCGTTTTGTACATATTTTTTTTATACAAATTTACGTTTTTTTTTTAAATTATTGATACCAAAATACACATAAAATATTTCAATTTGTATTAAAATAAATATACAAAATGCACATACAATAAGGTAAATTTGTATTGAAATATATATGCAAAATACATATAAAATAATGTAAATTTGTTTCAAAATATATATGCGAATACACATAAAATAACGTAGATTTCTATAAAAATACATATACAAAATTCATATAAAATTAAGTAAATACGAATAAAAAAATGTATACAAAATACACATAAAATAATGTAAATTCGTATAAATGTAAATAAATAATATACCAATAAAAGAATGTGTATTTGTATAAATATAAATATACAAAATGCACATAAAAGAACGTAGATTTATATAAAACTATATACATAAAATAACGCAAATTTCTATAAAAATATATGTACAAAAATGAACATAAAATAAATTTGCATAAAAATATATATACAAAACACACATTAGATAATGTAAATGATTATAAAAATATGTATAGAAAATACCTATTAAATAATCTAAATTCGTATCGAATTAAATTAAGAAAATACCAATAAAATAATATAATTTTAGATGATAATTTCAATACAAAATACACATAAAATAACCTTAATACAAATACAATCATAAACATAAAATATTGCATTTTGTATATACATTTCAATTCAAATTTAGCTTATTTTATCTGTATTTTGTATATCTATTTTCATACGAATTTAATTACTTCTGTGTATTTTTGTATATAGTTTTATACAAATTTACGTTATTTTATGTGTATTTTGTATATTTATATTTATACAAATACACATTCTTTTATTGGTATTTTGTTTATTTATTTTGATACGAATTTACATTATTTTATGTGTATTTTGTATACATTTTTTTATGGGTATTTACTTCATTTTACGTGTATTTTGTATATATATTTTTATACAAATCTACGTTATTTTATGTGTATTCGTATATATATTTTGAAACAAATTTACATTGTTTTATATGTATTTTGCATATCTATTTCAATACAGATTTACCTTATTGTATGTGTATTTTGTATATTTATTTTAATACAAATAAATTTTTTCATATGAATTTTGGTATATATATTTTTAAAAAAATTGCGTTATTTAATGGGTATTTTGCATCTTTATTTTCATACAAATTTTCATTGTTTTATTAATATTCTGTGTATTTATTTTGATACGATTTTACATTATTCTATTTGTGTTTTGTATATATTTTTTTTATACATATTTACATTATTTAATGTGTATTTTGTATATTTTAAAACAAATTTACGTTATTTTATGCGCATCTGTTAAAATATTTTGATACAAATTTACATTATTTTATGTATATTTTGTATATCTATTTTCATTCGTATCAAAATAAATAAACATAATAGCAATCAAATAATGTAAATTTGTGTGAATAAACATATACATATACACATAAATTAACGCAAATTTCTAAAAATATATATGTACAAAAATGCACCTAAAATAAAGTAAATTTGCATAAAAATATATATACAAAACACACATTAAATAAAGTAAATGCGTACATAAAATAACCTAAATTTGTATAAAACTATATACAAAAATACACAAAAATATTTAAAATTTGTATGAAAAGAAATATACAAAATACACATAAAATTAGGTAAATTTGTTTTGAAATACATATACAAAATACACATAGAATAATGTAAATATTAATGAAAATATATAAACAAATACACTTAAAATAACGTAAATTTGTATATAAAATATATATGCAAGATACACATTAAATAATGTAAATGTGAATAAAAAAATATTTACAAAAAAGAAATAGAATAATGTAAAATCCTATCAATATAAATACACAGAATATCAATAAAATAATGTAAATTTGTATGAAAAGAAAGATCCAAAATTCCCATAAAAAAGCGCATTTTTTATAAAAATATATATACCAAAATACACATAAAATATTTAAATTTGTATAGAAATAAATATACAAAATGCATATACAGTAAGGTAAATATGTATTGAAAGAGATATTCAAAAATACATATAAAACAAAGTAAATTTGTTTCAAAACATATATACGAATACACATAAAATAACGTAGATTTCTATAGAAATATATATACAAAATACACATGAAATTATGTAAATACCTATAAAAATATATATACAAAATACATATCTAGGTAAATTCGTGTCAAAATAAATAAACAAAATATGATGAAAAGAATGTGTATTTGAATGAAAATAAGTAAAAGATAATAAATTTGTATGAAATATATATGCAAGATACACATTAAATAATGTAAATATGTATAAAAAAATATATATACAAAAAACAAATAGAATAATGTGAAATCGTATCAAAATAAATACACCGAATATTAATAAAATAATGTAAATTTGTATGAAAATAAAGATGCAAAAGTCCCATCAAATAGCGCATTTCTTATAAAAATATATATACCAAAATACACATAAAATATTTAAATTTGTATTGAAGTAAATATACAAAATGCACATACAATAAGGTAAACTTGTCTTGAAAGAGATATGCAAAAATACATATAAAACAATGTAAATTTGTTTCAAAATATATATACGAATACACATAAAATAACGTAGATTTCTATAAAAATATATATACAAAATACACATAAATTAAGTAAATACGTATAAAAATAGATATACAAAATACACATAGAATAATGTAAAATTGTTTAAAAAAAAAATTAACAGAATATAAATAAAATAATGTAAATTTTAATGAAAAAAAAAAAGCAAAATACCCATAAAATAAAGCATATTTTTATAAAAATACATATACAAAAATACACATAGCATAATTAAATTTGTATTAAAATTAATATACAAAATGCATATACAATAAGGTAAATTTGTATGGAAAAAATATGCAAAATACACATAAAACAGTGTAAATTTGTTTCAAAATCTATATACGAATACTCATAAATCAACGTAGATTTCTATAGAAATATATATACAAAATACACATCAAATGATGTAAACACGTATAAAAATATATATATAAAATACACATTAAATAATGTAAATTCGCGTCAAAATAAATAAACAAAATATCAATAAAAGAAGGTGTATTTGTATGAAAATAGATATACAATATACACATAAAATCACCTAAATTTGTATAAAACTATATACAAAAATACACAAAAATAATTTTAATTTGTATGAAAATAAATATACAAAATACACATAAAATTAGGTAAATTTGTATTGAAATACATTTACAAAATACACATAAAATAATGTAAATTTGAATGAAAATATATAAACAAATACACTTAAAATAACGTAAATTTGTATAAAATATATATAAAAAATACACATTAAATAATGTAAATATGTATAAAAAAATAAACACAAAACACAAATAGAATAATATAAAATCGTATCAAAATAAATACACAGAATATTAATAAAATAATGTAAATTTGTATGAAAATTAAGATGCAAAATACTCATAAAATAACGCATTTTTTATAAAAATATTTATACCAAGACACACATAAAATATTTGAATTTGGTATAAAATAAATATACAAAATGCACATACAATAAGGTAAATTTGTATTGAAATAGATATACAAAATACATATAAGAGCATGTAAATTTTTTTCAAAATATATATACGAATACACATAAAATAGCGTAGATTTCTATGAAAATATATATACAAAATACACATAAAATGAAGTAAATACGTATAAAAAAAGGTATACAAAATACACATAAAATAATGTAAACTCGTATCAAAATAAATAAACAAAATACTAATAAAAGAATGTGTATTGTATAAATATAAATATACAAAAATTCAAATAAAATAACGTAATTTTTTATAAAACTATATGCAAAAATACACAAAAGTAATTAAATTTGTGTGAAAATAGATATACAAAATACATGTGTATTTTGTATATTTATTTTCATACAAATTGAAATTATTTTTGTTTATTTTTTTATATATTTTCAAACAAATTTTCGTTATTTTATGTGTATTTTGTATATTTATTTTTTCTACAAATATACTTTCTTTTATCTGAATTTTGTTTATTGAATTTGAAACGAATTTACTTTATTTTGTATATCTATTTTCATACAAATTAAAATACTTCTGTGTATTTTTGTAATACACAGAAATACACTTAAAATAACGTAAATTTGTATAAAATATATATGCAAGATACACATTAAATAATGTAAATGTGTATAAAAAATATATATACAAAAAACAAATAGAATAATGTAAAATCGTATCAAAATAAATACACAGAATATCAATAAAATAATGTAAATTTGTATGAAAATATAGATACAAAACTCCCAAAAATTATCGCATTTTTTATAAAAATATATTTACCAAAATACACATAAAATATTTAAATTTGTATTGAAATAAATATAAAAAATGCATATAAAGTAAGGTAAATTTGTATTTAAAGAGATATTCAAAAATACATATAAAACAATGTAAATTTGTTCCAAAATATATATACGAATACACATAAAATAAAGTAGATTTCTATAGAAATATATATACAAAATACATATGAAATTATGTAAATACTTATAAAAATATATATACAAAATACATATCAAATAATGTAGATTCGTGTCAAAATAAATAAACAAAATATCATGAAAAGAATGTGTATTTGTATGAAAATAGATAATAGATAATAAATTTGTATAAAATATATATGCAAGATACACATTAAATAATGTAAATATGTATAAAAAAGTATATACAAAAAACAAATAGAATAACGTAACATCGTACCAAAATAAATACACCGAATATTAATAAAATAATGTAAATTTGTATGAAAATAAAGATGCAAAATTCCCATAAAATAGCGCATTTCTTATAAAAATATATATACCAAAAAACACATAAAATATTTAAATTTGCATATAAATAAATATACAAAATGCATATACAATAAGGTAAATTTCTATTGAAAGAGATATGCAAAAATACATATAAAACAATGTAAATTTGTTTCAAAATATATATAGGAATACAAATAAAAAAAACGTAGATTTCTATAAAAATATATATACAAAATACACATAAAATGAAGTAAATACGTATAAAATAATGTATACAAAATACACATAAAATAATGTAATTTCGAATTAAAATAAATGTAAATTTGAATGAAAATATAAAAACAAATACACTTAAAATAATGTAAATTTGTATAAAATATATATGCAAGATACACATTAAATAATGTAAATGTGTATAAAAAAATATATACAAAAAACAAATAAAATAATGTAAAATCGTATCAAAATAAATACACAGAATATCAATAAAATATTGTAAATTTGTATGAAAATAAAGATGCAAAATTCCCAAAAATTTTCGCATTTTTTATAAAAATATATATACCAAAATACACATAAAATATTTAAATTTGTATTGAAATAAATATACAAAATGCATATACAGTAAGGTAAATTTGTATTAAAAGAGATTTTCAAAAATACATATAAAACAATGTAAATTTGTTTCAAAATATATATACGAATACACATAAAATAAAGTAGATTTCTATTGAAATATATATTCAAAATACATATGAAATTATGTAAATACGTATAAAAATATATATACAAAATACATATCAAATAATGTAAATTTTTGTATAAGTATTTTTATAAAAATGTGCTTTATTTTATGGGTATTTTGCATCTTTATTTTCATACAAATATACGTTTTTTTATTGATATTCTGATCATTCATTTTGATACGATTTGACATTATTCTATGTGTATTTTGTATATCTTTTTCATAGAAATTTACGTTATTTTATGTGTATTTGTTTATATATTTTGACACAAATTTACAATATTTTATGGGTATTTTGTACATATATTTCAAAAGAAATTTACCTAGTTTTATGTGTATTTTGAATATCTATTTTCATACAAACTCAAATTATTTATATGTATTTTTGTATATATTTCAATACAAATTTTAGTTATGTTATGTGTATTTTGTAAATCTATTTTCATTGAAATATATATATTATTTTATTGGTATTTTGTTGATTTATATTGATACGAATTTACATTATTTTATATATACTTTTTATATATATTTTTATACGCATTTACATTATTTAATATTTATTTTGAATGTATAATTTTATACAAATTCATGGTATTTTATGTGTATGTATATATATTTTCATATAAATTTACATTATTTTATGTGTATTTTGTACATATATTTCATTACAAATTTACCTTATTTTATGTTTATTTTGTATGTGTATTTTGTACATTTATATTTATACACGTTTACTAATACAAATTTATATTATTTTATTGGTATTTTGTTTATTTATTTTGATACGAATTACATGATTATATGTGTATTTTGTACACATTTTTATACGTATTTACATTATTTAATGTGTATTTTGTTTATATATTTTCATACAAATTTACGTTATTATATGTGTATTTGTATAAATATTTTGATACAAATTTACTTTATTTCATGTATTTTGTCTATATATTTCAATTCAAATTTAGCTTATTTTGTGTGTATTTTGTATATATTTTCATACAAATTTAATTACTTCTGTGTATTTTTGTATATAGTTTTATATAAATTTACGTTATTTTAAGTGTATTTTGTATATTTATATTTATACAAATACACATTCTTTTATTTGTATTTTGTTTATTTATTTTGATACGAATTTCCATTATTCTATGTGTATTTTGCATTCCTTTTTTTTATACGTATTTACTTCATTTTAGGTGTATTTTGTATATATATTTTTTATAGAAATCTACGTTATTTTATGTGTATTCGTATACATATTTTGAAACAAATTTACATTGCTTTATATGTATTTTGCATATCTATTTCAATACAAATTTACCTTATTGTTCATATAAATCAATGTAAATTTGTTTCAAAATATATACGAATACAAATCAAATAACGTAGATTTCTATAAAAATATATATACAAAATACATATAAAATTAAGTAAATACGTATAAAAAAAAATGTAAAGAAAATACACATAAAAAAATGTAAATTCGAAACAATATAAATAAACAAAATACCAATAAAAAAACGTGTATTTGTAAAAATATAAATGTACAAAATACACATACAAAATAAACATAAAATAAGGTAAATTTGTAATGAAATATATGAACAAAATACACATAAAATAATGTAAATTCATATGAAAATATATATACAAATACACATAAAATACCATGAATTTGTATAAAATTATATATTCAAAATAAATATTAAATAACGTAAATGCGTATAAAAATATATATACAAAGTACATATAAAAGAATGTAAATTCGTATCAATATAAATGAACAAAATACCAATAAAATAATATATATTTGAATGAAAATAGATTTACAAAATACACATAACCTAACTAAAATTTGTATTGAAATATATACAAAAATACATAAAAATAATTTGAGTTTGTATGAAAATAGATATTCAAAATAGACATAAAACTAGGTAGATTTCTTTTGAAATATATATACAAAATACCCATAAAATATTGTAAATTTGTATCAAAATATATAAACAAATACACATAAAATAGCGTAAATTTGTATGAAAAATATATACAAAATACACATAGAATAATGTCAAATCGTATCAAAATGAATGAGCAGAATA
Source organism: Eriocheir sinensis (assembly GCF_024679095.1). NCBI lineage: Eukaryota > Metazoa > Arthropoda > Malacostraca > Decapoda > Varunidae > Eriocheir > Eriocheir sinensis. Next base: position 680,106 of record NW_026110552.1, read on the forward strand.
TCAATAAAATAACGTAAATTTTGTATGAAAATAAAGATGCAAATACCCATAAAATAAAGCATATTTTTATAAAAATACATATAGAAAAATACACATAGAATAATTAAATTTGTATTAAATTAATATACAAAATGCATATACAATAAATTTAAATTTGATTATATTAAATGAAATAAATATACAAAATAAACATAAAATAAGGTAAATTTGTAATAAAATATATGTAAGAATACACATAAAATAATATTAATTTGTATGAAAATATATATACAAATACACATAAAATAACATGAATTTGTATAAAATTTGTTTCAAAATATATACGAATACACACTAAAATAACGTAAATTTTTATGAAAATGTATATATAAAATACACATAAAATAGTTTAAATACGTAGAAAAATATATATACAAAATACACATAAAATAATGTAAATTCGTAAAAAATTAAATACACAAAATTCCAATAAAAGAATGTATATATGTAGGAAAATATATACAAAAAACAAATAAAATAACTAGAATTTGTATAAAAATATATACAAAAATACACAAAAATAATTTAAATTTGTTTGAAAATAGATATGCAAAATACACATAAAGTTAGGCAAATTTGTATTGAAATACATATACAAAACTCACATAAAATAATGTAAATTTGTATGAAAATGTATAAACAAATACATATAAAATCACGTAAATTTGGATAAAATATATATATATATACAAAATATACATTAAATATTTTAAATATGTATAAAAATATATTATATTATATATATTTTTATTGATATTTGCGTTATTTATGTGTATTTTGTATATGTTTTCTCATAGAAATTTACATTATTTTATTGGTATTTTGTCTATTTATTTTGATACGAATTACATGATTATATGTGTATTTTTTACATTTTTTTTATACGTATTTACATTATTTAATGTGTATTTTGATTATATTTTTTTATACAAATTTACGTTATTAAATGTTTATTTGTATAGGTATTTTGATACAAATTTACATTATTTTATGTATTTTGTATATATATTTCAATTCAAATTTAGCTTATTTTATGTGTATTTTGTATATCTATTTATTTTAATACAAAATCAAATATTTTATGTTTTTTCGTATATATATTTTTATAAAAAAAATGCGTTATTTTATGGGTATTTTGCATCTTAATTTTCATACAAATTTACATTATTTTATTAATATTTTCTGTATTTATTTTCATACGATTTTACATTATTTTATTTGTGTTTTGTATATATTTTTCTTTACATATTTACATTATTTAATGTGTTTTTTGTATATATATTTGATACAAATTTACGTTATTTTAAGTCTATATGTTTATATATTTTCATTCAAATTTACATTATTTGTAAATGTGTATAAAAAAATATATACAAAAAAAAATAGAATAATGTAAAATCGTATCAAAATAAATACACAGAATATCAATAAAATAATGTAAATTTGTATGAAAATAAAGATGCAAAATTCCCAAAAACTATCGCATTTTTTATAAAAATATATATACCAAAATACACATAAAATATTGAAATTTGTATTGAAATAAATATACAAAATGCATATACAGTAAGGTAAATTTGTATTAAAAGAGATATTCAAAAATACATATAAAACAATGTAAATTTGTTTCAAAATATATATACGAATACACATAAAATAAAGTAGATTTCTATAGAAATATATATACAAAATACATATGAAATTATATAAATACGTATAAAAATATATATACAAAATACATATCAAATAATGTAAATTCGTGTCAAAATAAATAAACAAAATATCATGAAAAGAATGTGTATTTGTATAAAAATAGATAATAGATAATAAATTTGTATAAAATATATATGCAAGATACTCATTAAACAATGTAAATATGTATAAAAAAAAGTGTATACAAAAAACAAATAGAATAATGTAAATTCGTATCAAAATAAATACACCGAATATTAATAAAATAATGTAAATTTGTATGAAAATAAAGATGCAAAATTCCCATAAAATAGCGCATTTCTTATAAAAATATATATACCAAAACACACATAAAATATTTAAATTTGTATTGAAATAAATATACAAAATGCACATACAATAAGGTAAATTTGTATTGAAAGAGATATGCAAAAATACATATAAAACAATGTAAATTTGTTTCAAAATATATATACGAATACAAATAAAAAAAACGTAGATTTCTATATAAATATATATACAAAATACACATAAAATTAAGTAAATACGTATAAAAAAATGTATACAAAATACACATAAAATAATGTAAATTCCATTTAAAATAAATAAACAAAATACCAATAAAAGAACGTGTATTTGGATAAATATAAATATACAAAATACATATACAAAATAAACATAAAATAAGGTAGATTTGTAATAAAATATATGTACAAAATACACTTAAAATAATGTAAATTTATATGAAAATATATATAGAAATACACATAAAATACCATGAATTTGTATAAAAATATATATTCAAAATAAATATTAAATAATGTAAAAGCGTATAAAAATATATATACAAAGCACAAATAAAATAATGTAAATATATATATATCAATATAAATCAACAAAATATATATATATATATATATATATATATATATATATATATATATATATATATATATATATATATATATATATATATATATATATATATATATATATATATATATATATATATATATATATGAATGAAAATAAATTTACAAAATACACATAACATAACTAAAACATGTATTAAAATATATACAAAAATACATAGAAATAATTTGAATTTGTATGAAAATAGATATTCAAAATACACATAAAACTAGGTAAATTTCTTTTGAAATGTATTTACAAAATAGCCATAAAATATTGTAAATTTGTGTCAAAATATATAAACAAATACACATAAAATAACGTAAATTTGTATGAAAAATATATACAAAATACACATAGAATAATGTCAATTCGTATCAAAATGAATGAGCAGAAAATCAATAAAATAATGTATATTTGTATGAAAATAAAGATGCAAAATACCCAAAAAATAAAGCATATGTTTATAAAAATACAGATACAAAAATACACATCGAATAATTAAATTTGTATTAAAATTAATATACAAAATGCGTATATAATAAGGTAAATTTGTATTGAAAAAATATGCAACATACACGTTTACTCATACAAATTTATATTATTTTATTGGTATTTTGTTTATTTATTTTGATACGAATTACATGATTATATGAGTATTTTGTACACATTTTTTTATACGTATTTACATTATTTAATGTGTATTTTGTTTATATATTTTCATACAAATTTACGTTATTATATGTGTATTTGTATAAATATTTTGATACAAATTTACTTTATTTCATGTATTTTGTACACATAAAATAATGTAAATTTGTATGAAAATATATAAACAAAAACATATAAAATCACGTAAATTTGGATAAAATATATATATACAAAATATACATTAAATATTTTAAATATGTATAAAAATATATTAAATTATATATATTTTTATTGATATTTGCGTTATTTATGTGTATTTTGTATATGTTTTTTCATAGAAATCTACACTATTTTATTGGTATTTTGTCTATTTATTTTGATACGTATTACATGATTATTTGTGTATTTTTTACATTTTTTTATACGTATTTACATTATTTAATGTGTATTTTGTTTATATATTTTTATACAAATTTACAATATTATATGTGTATTGGATAGGTATTTTGATACAAATTTACATTACTTTATGTATTTTGTATATATATTTCAATTCAAATTTAGCTTATTTTATGTGTATTTTGTATATCTATTTATTTTAATACAAAATCAAATATTTTATGTTTTTTCGTATATATATTTTTATAAAAAATGCATTATTTTATGGGTATTTTGCATCTTAATTTTCATACAAATTTACATTATTTTATTAATATTCTCTGTATTTATTTTGATACGATTTTACATTATTTTATTTGTGTTTTGTATATATTTTTTTTATACATATTTACATTATTTAATGTGTTTTTTATATATATATTTGATACAAATTTACGTTATTTTAAGTCTATATGTTTATATATTTTCATTAAAATTTACATTATTTTATGTGTATTTCGTATATGTATTTCAATACAAATTTACCAAATTTTATGTTTTTTGTATATTTATTTTCATACAAGTTTAAATTATTTTTGTTTATTTTTGTATATAGTTTTATACAAATTTAGGTTATTTTATGTGTATTTTGTATATCTATTTTCATACAAATACACATTCTTTTCATGATATTTTTTTTATTTATTTTGACACGAATTAACATTATTTAATGTGCATTTTGTATATATTTTTATACGTATTTACATTATTTCAAGTGTATTTTGTATATATATTTCTATAGAAATCTACGTTATTTTATGAGTATTCGTATATATATTTTGAAAAAAACTTACATTGTTTTACGTGTATTTTGCATATTTTTTCAATACAAATTTACATTATTGTATGTGAATTTTGTATATTAATTTTAATACAAATTTGATTAATCTATGTGTATTTTTGTGTATGTATTTTTAAAAAAATATGCTTTATTTTAAGGGTATTTTGCATCTTTATTTTCATACAAATTTACATTATTTTATTGATATTCTGTGTATTTATTTGGTATGATTTTACATTATTCTATGTGTATTTTGTATATATATTTTATATAAAATGTATTTGTTTTAATTTCATACAAATCTTCATTATTTTATGTGTTTTTTGTACATGTATTTAAATACAAATTTAACTAGTTATATGTGTATTTTGTATATCTATTTTGTATGTATATTATCATAGAAATTTACTCTATTTTATGAGTATTCGTATATATATTTTGATACAAATTTACATTATTGATGTGTATTTTGCATATCTATTTCAATACAAATTTTCTTTATTGTACGTGCATTTTGTATATTTATTTTAATACAAATTTAATTATTTTATATGTATTTTTGTATATATATTTTTATGCAAATATGCGTTATTATATGGATATTTTGCAGCTTTATTTTCATACAAATTTACATTATTTTATTGATATTCTCTTTAATTATTTTGATACGATTTAACACTATGTGTATTTTGTATATATTTTTTTATACATATTTACATTATTTAAGGTTTATTTTGTATATATATTTTATCCAAATTTACATTATTTTATGTGTATTTGTTTATATATTTTTATACAAATATACATTATTTTATGTGTATTTTGTATATACATTTTCATAAAAAAATTACGTTATTTTATTGTGTGTATTCGTATATATTTTGATACAAATTTTATACAAATTCATGCTATTTAATGTGTATTTGTATATATATTTTCATACAAATTTATATTATTTTATGTGTATTTTTTCATATATTTCATTACAAATTTACCTTATTTTATGTTTATTTTGTATATTTATTTCATTCAATTTTAAATTATTTTATGTGTATATTTGTATTTGCATTTAGGTTATTTTATGTGTATTTTGTATATATATTTTCATCCAAAATTACATTATTATATTGGTATTTTCTTAATTTAATTCGATACGAATTTAGATTATTTCATAGGTATTTTGTATACATTTTTTTATACTCATTTACATTATCTAATGTGTGTTTTGTATATATATTTTTATGCAAATTTATTTTATGTTCATTTTTGTACATATATTTTTATAGAAATTTACGTTATTTTATGTATATAGTTTTATATAAATTTACGTTATTTTATGTGCATTTTGTATATTTATATTTATACAAATACACATTCTTTTATTGCTATATTGTTTATTTATATTTATACTAATTTACATTATTTTATGTGTATTTTGTATACATTTTTTTATACGTATTTACTTAATTTTATGGTTATTTTGTATATGTATTTTTATAGAAATCTACGTTATTTTATGTGTATTCGCATATATTTTGAAACAAATTTACATTATTTTATATGTATTTTGCATATCTATTTCAATACAAATTTACCTTATTGTATGTGCATTTTGTATATTTATTTTGATACAAATTCAAATATCTTATGTGTATTTTGGTATAAATAATTTTATAAAAAAATGCGTTATATTATAGGTATTTTGCATCTTAATTTTCATACAAATTTACATTATTTTATTAATATTCTGTGTATATATTTTGATACGATTTTACATTATTCTATTTGTGTTTTGTATATATTTTTTTATACATATTTACATTATTTAATGTGTATTTTGTATATATATTTCATACAAATTTACGTTATTATATGTGTATTTGATTATATATTTTCTTTCAAATTTACATTATTTTATGTGTATTTTGTATATGTATTTCAATAGAAATTAACCTAATTTTATGTGTATTTTGTATATTTCTTTTCATACAAATTTAAATTATTTTTGTGTATTTTTGTATATAGTTTTATACAAATTTAGGTTATTTTATGTACGCATTTACATTATTTAATGTGTGTTTTATATATATATTTTTATCCAAAGTTAATTTATTTTACGTTCATTTTTGGACATATATTTTCATAGAAATTAGCGTTATTTTATATGTATTTGTATATGTTTTCTCATACAAATTTACATTATTTTATTGCTATTTTGTTTATTTAGTTTGATACGAATTACATGATTATATATGTATTTTGTACATATTTTTTATACGTATTTACATTACTTAATGTGTATTTTGTTTATATATTTTTAAACAAATGTACGTTATTATATGTATTTTTATAAATATTTTGATACAAATTTACATTATTTTATGTATTTTGTATATACATTTCAATTCAAATTTAGCTTATTTTATCTGTATTTTGTATATCTATTTTCATACGAATTTAATTACTTCTGTGTATTTTTGTATATAGTTTTATACAAATTTATGTTATTTTATGTGTATTTTGTATATTTATATTTATACAAATACACATTCTTTTATTGGTATTTTGTTTATTTATTTTGATACGAATTTACGTTATTTTATGTGTATTTTGTATACATTTTTTTATACGTATTTACTTCATTTTACGTGTATTTTGTATAAATATTTTTATACAAATCTACGTTATTTTATGTGTATTCGTATATATATTTTGAAACAAATTTACATTGTTTTATATGTATTTTGCATATCTATTTCAATACAGATCTACCTTATTGTATGTGTATTTTGTATATTTATTTTAATACAAATAAATTTTTTTGTGTATTTTTGTATATATATTTAAAAAAAAATCGTTATTTTATGGGTATTTTGCTTCTTTATTTTCATACAAATTTACATTATTTTATTAATATTCTGTGTATTTATTTTGATACGATTTTACATTATTTTATTTGTGTTTTGTATATATTTTTTTTTTTACAAATTTACGTTATTTTAAGTGTATTTGTTTATGTATTTTCATTCAAATTTACAGTATTTTATGTGTATTTTGTATATGTATTTCAATACAAGTTTACCTAATTTTATGTGTATTTTGTATATTTATTTTCATACAAATTTAAATTATATTAAATTATATAGTTTTTTACAAATTTATGTTATCTTGTGTATTTTGTATATTTATTTTCATACAAATACACATTCCTTTATTGACATTTTGTTTATTTATTTTGACGCGAATTTACATTATTTAATGTGTATTTTGTATATATATTTTTATACGTATTTACATCCTTTCATGTGTATTTTGTATAATTATTATAAATGCGTTATTTTGTGGGTATTTTGCATCTTTATTTTCATACAAATTTACTTTATTTTATTCACATTCTGTGTATTTATTTTAATACGATTTTACCTTATTCTATTTGTGTTTTGTATATATATTTTTTATACATATTTACATTATTTAATGAGTATTTTTTATATATATTTTATACAAATTTATGTTAATTTAAGTGTATTTGTTTATATATTTTCATTCAAATTTACATTATTTTATGTGTATTTTGTATATGTATTTCTTTACAAATTTACCTAATTTTATGTGTATTTTGTATATTTATTTTCATACAAATTTAACTTATTTTTGTGTATTTTTATATATAGTTTTATACAAATTTACGTTATTTTATGTGTATTTTGTATATGTATTTTCATACAAATACACATTCTTTTATTGATATTTTAATTATTTATTTTGACACGAATTTACATTATTTAATGTGTATTTAGTATATATATTTTTATACGTATTTACAACATTTCATGTATATTTTGTATATATATATTTCTATAGAAATCTACGTTATTTTATGTGTATTCGTATATATATTTTGAAACAAATCTACATTATTTTATGTGTATTTTGTATATAGATTTCATTATAAATTTGCCTTATTTTAAGTTTATTTTTATATCTATTTTCATTCAAATTCAAATCATTTTATGTGTATATATTTATTTGTATTTACGTTACTTTATGTGTATTTTCTATATATATTTTTATTCAAAATTACATTATTTTATCGGTATTTTGTTCATTTATTTCGATACGAATTTAGATTATTTCATGTGTATTTTCTATACATATACATATAGAGTAGATTTCTATGAAAATATATATTCAAAATACATATAAAATTATGTAAATAAGTATAAAAATATATATATATATATCAAATACACCTAAAAAAATGAAAATTCGTATCAAAATAAATAAATAAAATTCCGATAAAAGAACGAATATTTGTAGGAAAATAAATATACAAAATACACATAAAATTACGAAAATTTGAATAAAAATATATACAAAAATACACAAAATTAATTTCAATTTATATGAAAATAGATATACAAAATACACATATAATTAGTTAAATTTGTATTTAAATACATGTACAAAATTCACATAAAATAATGTAAATTTGTATGAAATGAAAACAAATTCACATAAAATAACATACATTGGTATAAAATAGATATACAAAATATACATAGAATAATGTAAAATCGTATCAAAATAAATACACAGAATATCAATAAAATAATGTAATTTTGTATGAAAATAAGGATGCAAAATACCCATAAAATAAAGCATTTTTTTTATAAAAATACATATACAAAAATACACATAGAATAGCTAAATTTGTATTAAAATTAATATACAAAATGCACGTACAATAAGGTAAATTTGTATTGAAAAAATATGCAAAATGCACATAAAACAATGTATATTTGTTTCAAAATATATATACGAATACACATAAAATAATGTAAATTCGCATCAAAATAAATAAACAAAATATCAATAAAAGAATGTGTATTTGTATGAAAATAGATATACAAAATACACATAAAATATTGTAAATTTGAATAAAACTCTATACAAAAATACACAAAAAATAATTTAAATTTGTATAAAATATATATAAAAAATACACATGAAATTAGGTAAATTTCTATTGAAATACATAAACAAAATACACATAAAATAATATAAATTTGAATAAAAATATATAAACAAATACACTTAAAATAACGAAAATTTGTATGAAATATATATAAAAAATACACATTAAATCATGTAAATATGTATAAAAAAATATATACAAAACACAAATAGAATAATGTAAAATAGTATCAAAATAAATACACAGAATATTAATAAATTAATGTAAATTTGTATGAAAATAAAGATGCAAAATACCCATAAAACAACGCATTTTTTATGAAAATATATATACCAAAATGCACATAAAATATTTAAATTTGTATTACAATAAATATACAAAATGCACATACAATAAGGTAAATTTGTATTGAAATAGATATGCAAAATACATATAAAACAATGTAAATTTGTTTCAAAATATACATACGAATACTCATAAAATAACGTAGATTTCTATAAAATATATATACAAAATACTCATAAATGAAGTAAATACGTATAAGAAAATGTATACAAAATACACATAAAATAATGTAAATTCGTATCAAAATAAATAAACTAAATGCCAATAAAAGAATGTTTACTTGTATAAATATAAATATACAAAATACACATAAAATAACGTTAAATTGTATAAAACTATATACAAAAATAAACAAAAATAATTAAATTTGTATGAAAATAGATATACAAAAGACACATAAAATAAGCTAAATTTGAATTGAAATAAATATAGAAAATACATAAAATAATGTAAATTTGTATCAAAATATATATTCAAATACACATATAATAACGTAAATTTGTATAAAAATATTTAAACAAAATACACATTAAATAATGTAAATACGTATAAAAGATATGTACGTAATGTAAAAATTTATATAATTAAAGATGCAAATTACCCATAAAATATCTTATATTTAAAAATATATATATACAAAAATACACATAAAATAATTAAATTTGTATTAAAATAATTATACAAAATACACATACAATAAGGTAGATTTTTATTGAAATAGATATGCAAAAATTAAATAAAAAAATGAAATTTTTTTAATCAAAATATATACGAATATATATATACAAAATACACATAAAATAATGTAAATACATAGAAAAATATATATACAAAATACACATAAAATAATATAAATTCGTATCAAAATAAATAAACAAAATTTCCTCTAAAAGAATGTATATGTGTAGGAAAATATATATACAAAATACAAATAAAATAAAAAAAATTTGTATAAAAATAATACAAAAATACGCAAAAATAATTTAAATTTGTTTGAAAATAGATATGCAAAATACAAATGAAACAAGGCAAATTTTTATTAAAATACATATACAAAATACACATAAAATAATGTAAATTTGTATGAAAATATATAAAAAAATACACATAAGATAACGTAAATTTCCATAAAATATATGTACAAAATATACATTAAATAATGTAAATATGTCTAAAAATATATATACAAAATACACAGAATAACGTAAAATCGTATCAAAATAAATAAACAGACAATCAATAAAATAATGTAAATTTGTATGAAAATAAAGATGCAAAATACCCATATAATAACGCATATTTGTTTAAAAATATATATACAAAAATACACATAAAATAATTAAATTTGCATCAAAATAAATATACAAAAGGCACATACAATAAAGAAAATTTGTATTGAAATAGATATGCGAAATACACATAAATAATGTAAATTTGTATCAAAATATATATACGAATACACATAAAATAGAGTAAAATTCTATGAAAATATATATTCAAAATACATATAAAATTATGTAAATAAGTATAAAAATATATATATCAAATACACCTAAAATAATGAAAACTCGTATCAAAATAAATAAACAAAATTCCGATAAAAGAACGTATATTTGTAGGAAAATAAATATACAAAATTCACATAAAATTACGAAAATTTGAATAAAAATATATACTAAAATACACAAAATTAATTTCAATTTGTATGAAAATAGATATACATAATACACATATAATTAGTTAAATTTGTATTTAAATACATGTACAAAATACACATAAAATAATGTAAATTTGTATGAAATGAAAACAAATTCACATAAAATAACGTTCATTTGTATGAAATATATATACAAAATATACATAGAATAATGTAAAATCGTATCAAAATAAATACACAGAATATCAATAAAATAATGTAAATTTGTATGAAAATAAAGATGCAAAATACCCATAAAATAAAGCATTTTTTTATGAAAATACATATACAAAAATACACATAGAATAATTAAATTTGTATTAAAATTAATATACAAAATGCACGTACAATAAGGTAAATTTATATTGAAAAAATATGCAAAATGCACATAAAACAAAGTATATTTGTTTCAAAATATATATACGAAGACAAATAAAATAACATATATTTCTATAGAAATATATATACAAAATACACATGAAATGACGTAAATACGTATAAAAATATATATACACAATACACATTAAATAATGTGAATTCGCGTCAAAATAAATAAACAAATATCAATAAAAAATGTGTATTTGTATGAAAATAGATATACAAAATACACATAAAATATTTTAAATTTATATAAAACTCTTTTTATAAAAATATATATACCAAAATAATAAAATTTTAAAATTTGTATTACAATAAATATACAAAATGCACATACAATAAGGTACATTTATATTGAAATAGATATGCTAAATACATATAAAACAATGTAAATTTGCTTCAAAATATATATACCAATACACATAAAATAACGTAGATTACTATAAAAATATATATACAAAATACACATTAAATGAAGTAAATACGTATAAGAAAATGTATACAAAGTACACATAAAATAATTAAATTTGATTTAAAATAAATTTACAAAATACACATACAATAAGGTAAATCTATATTGAAATAGATATGCAAAATACCCATAAAATAATGTAAATTTGTATCAAATTATATACAAATACACACAATAAAATAACGTAAATTTTTATGAAGATGTATATAAAAAATACACATAAAATAATGTAAATACGTAGAATAACATATATACAAAATACACATAAAATTATGTAAATTCTTATGAAAATAAATGAACAAAATTCCACTAAAAGAATGTATATTTGTAGGAAAATATAAATACAAAATACAAATAAAATAACTAAAATTTGTATTAAAATATATAAAAAATACATAAAAATAATTTAAATTTGTTTGAAAATAGATATGCAAAATACACATAAAATTAGGCAAATCTGTATTGAAATACATATACAAATTACACATAAAATATTGTAAATTTGTATGAAAATATATAAACAAATACACATAAAATAGCGTAAATTTATATAAAATATATATACAAAATATACATTAAATAATGTAAATGTGTATAAAAATAAATAAACAGAATATCAATAAAATAATGTAAATTTGTATGAAAATAAAGATGCAAAATACCCAAAAAATAACGCATATTTTTAAAAAAATAAACATAAAATAATTAAATTTGTATTAAAATAAATATACAAAATACACATACAATATGGTAAATTTGTATTGAAATAGATATGCAAAATAAACAAATAATGTAAATTTGTATCAAAATATATATACGAATACCCATAAAATAGAGTAAATTTCTATGAAAATATATATTCAAAACACAAATAAAATGATATAAATAAGTATAAAATATACATATCAAATACACCTAAAAGAATGTAAATTCGTATAAAAATAAATAAACAAAATTGCGATAAAAGATGCAGGATACACATTAAATAATGTAAATATTTATAAAAAAAATATATATAAAAAAAATAGTATAATGTTAAATCGTATCAAAATAAATACACCGAATATTAATAAAATAATGTAAATTTGTAAGAAAATAAAGATCCAAAATTCCCATCAAATAGCGCATTTCTTATAAAAATATATATACCAAAATACACATAAAATATTTAAATTTGTATTGAAATAAATATACAAAATGCACATACAATAAGGTAAATTTGTATTGAAAGAGATATGCAAAAATACATATAAAACAATGTAAATTTGTTTCAAAATATATATACGAATACACATAAAATAACGTAGATTTCTATAAAAATATATATACAAAATACACATAAAATTAAGTAAAAACGTATGAAAAGAGATATACAAAATACACATAGAATAATGTAAAATTGTATATAAAAATATAAATGCAAAATACCCATAAAATAAACCATAATTTTATAAAAATACATATAAAAAAATACACATAGCATAATTAAATTTGTATTAAAATTAATATACAAAATGCATATACAATAAGCTAAATTTGTATTGAAAAAATATGCAAAATACACATAAAACAGTGTAAATTTATTTCAAAATCTATATACGAATACTCATAAATCAACGTAGATTTCTATAGAAATATATATACAAAATACACATCAAATGAAAAAAAAAAAAAAAAAAAAAATATATATATATATATATATATATATATATATATATATATATATAAATCTATTTATATATATATATCTCTATATATATATATATATCTATCTATATATATATATATATATATATATATCTATATATATATATATATATATATATATATATATATATATATATATATATATATATATATATATATATATATAAAATACACATTAAATAATGTAAACTCTCGTCAAAGTAAATAAACAAAATATCAATAAAAGAATGTGTATTTGTATGAAAATAGAAATACAATATACACATAAAATCACCTAAATTTTTATGAAACTATATACAAAAATACACAAAAATAATTTTAATTTGTATGAAAATAAATATACAAAATACACATAAAATTAGGTAAATTTGTATTGAAATACATTTACAAAATACACATAAAATAATGTAAATTTGAATGAAAATATATAAACAAATTCACTTAAAATAACGTAAATTTGTATAAAATATATATAGGTATGTATGTATAAAAGGATATATACAAAACACAAATAGAGTAATATAAAATCGTATCAAAATAAATACACAGAATATTAATAAAATAATGTAAATTTGTATGAAAATTAAGATGCAAAATACCCATAAAATAACGCATTTTTTCTAAAAATATTTATACCAAGACACACATAAAATATTTGAATTTGTATTAAAATAAATATACAAAATGCACATACAATAAGGTAAATTTGTATTGAAATAGATATGCAAAATACATATAAAACCATGTAAATTTTTTAAAAATATATATACGAATACACATAAAATAACGTAGATTTCTATGAAAATAAATATACAAAATACACATAAAATGAAGTAAATACGTATAAAAAAAGGTATACAATATACACAAAATAATGTAAACTTGTATCAAAATAAATAAACAAAATACTAATAAAAGAAAGTGTATTGTATATATATAAATTTACAAAATACAAATAAAATAACGTAAATTTATATAAAACTATATGCAAAAAATACACAAAAGTAATTAAATTTGTGTGGAAATAGATATACAAAATACATGTGTATTTTGTATATTTATTTTCATACAAATTGAAATTATTTTGTTTATTTTTTATATTTTCATACAAATTTTCGTTATTTAATGTGTATTTTGTATATTTATTTTTTCTACAAATATACGTTCTTTTATCTGAATTTTGTTTATTGAATTTGTAACGAATTTACCTTATTTTGTATATCTATTTTCATACAAATTAAAATACTTCTGTGTATTTTTGTAAATAGTTTTATATAAATTTACGTTATTTTATGTGTATTTTGTATATTTATATTTATACAAATACACATTCTTTTATTGGTATTTTGTATATTTATTTTGATACGAATTTACATTATTTTATGTGTAATTTGTACACATTTTTTTATACGTACCTATTTACTTCATTTTATGTATATTTTGTATATATATTTTTATAGAAATCTACGTTATTTTATGTGTATTCGTATATATATTTTGAAACAAATTTACATTGTTTTATATGTATTTTGCATATCTATTTCAATACAAATTTACCTTATTGAATGTGTTTTTTGTATATTTATTTTAATACAAATTTAATTTTTTGATGTGTATTTTGGTATATATATTTTTATAAATAAAAAAAATGCGTTATTTTATGGGTATTTTTATAAATATTTTGATACAAATCTACATTATTTTATGTATTTTGTATATACATTTCAATTCAAATTTAGCTTATTTTATCTGTATTTTGTATATCTATTTTCATACGAATTTAATTACTTCTGTGTATTTTTATATATAGTTTTATACAAATTTACATATTTATATTTATACAAATACACATTCTTTTATTGGTATTTTGTTTATTTATTTTGATACGAATTTACATTATTTTATGTATATTTTGTATACATTTTCATATACGTATTTACTTCATTTTATGTGTATTTTGTATATATATTTTTATACAAATCTACGTTATTTTATGTGTATTCGTATATATATTTTGAAACAAATTTACATTGTTTTATATGTATTTTGCATATCTATTTCAATACAGATTTACCTTATTGTATGTGTATTTTGTATATTTATTTTAATATAAATTAATTTTTTCATGTGTAAAGATGCAAAATTCCCATAAAATAGCGCATTTCTTATAAAAATATATATACCAAAATACACATAAAATATTTAAATTTGTATTGAAATAAATATACAAAATGCACATACAATAAGGTAAATTTGTATTGAAAGAGATATGCAAAAATATATATAAAACAATGTAAATTTATTTCAAAATATATATACGAATACAAATACAAAAAACGTAGATTTCTATAAAAATATATATACAAAATACACATAAAATTAAGTAAATACGTATAAAAAAATGTGTATTTGTAAAAACATATATATACAAAATACACATAAAATATCGTAAATTTGTATAAAACTGTATACAAAAATACTCAGATATAATTAAATTTGTATGAAAATATATATACAAAATACAGCTAAAATAAGCTAAATTTGAATTGAAATGTACATACAAAATACATAAAATAATATAAATCTGTATCAAAATATTTATACAAATACATATAATAACGTAGATTTGTTTAAAAATATATAAACAAAATACACGTTAAGTAATGTAAATACGTATAAAAAATATGTACAAAATACACATATAATCATGTAATTCGTATCAAAATAAATAAACAAAATAGCAATTAAATAATGTAAATTTGTATGAGAAAACATATACAAATAACGCAAATTTCTATAAAAATATATGTACAAAAATGCACATAAAATAAAATAAATTTGCAAAAAAATATATATACAAAACACACACTAAATAATGTAAATGCGTACATAAAATAACCTAAATTTGTATAAAACTATATACAAAAATACACAAAAATAATTTAAATTTGTTTAAAAAGAAATATACAAAATACACATAAAATTAGGTAAATTTTTATTGAAATACATATACAAAATACATATCAAATAATGTAAATTTGAATGAAAATATATAAACAAATACACTTAAAATAACGTAAATTTGTATAAAATATATATGCAAGATACACATTAAATAATGTAAATGTGTATAAAAAATATATATACAAAAAACAAATAGAATAATGTAAAATCGTATCAAAAAAAATACACTGAATATCAATAAAATAATGTAAATTTGTATGAAAATAGAGATACAAAATTCCCAAAAATTATCGCATTTTTTATAAAAATGTATTTACCAAAATACACATAAAATATTTAAATTTGTATTGAAATAAATATACAAAATGCATATACAGTAAGATAAATTTGTATTGAAAGAGATATTCAAAAATACAAATAAAACAATATAAATTTGTTTCAAAACACATAAAATAAAGTAGATTTCTATAGAAATATATATACAAAATACATATGAAATTATGTAAATACGTATAAAAATATATATACAAAATACATATCAAATAATGTAAATTAGTGTCAAAATAAATGAACAAAATATCATGAAAAGAATGTGTATTTGTATGAAAATAGATAATAGATAATAAATTTGTATAAAATATATATGCAAGATACACATTAAATAATGTAAATATGTATAAAAAAGTATATACGAAAAACAAATAGAATAATGTAACATCGTATCAAAATAAATACACCGAATATTAATAAAATAATGTAAATTTGTATGAAAATAAAGATGCAAAATTCCCATAAAATAGCGCATTTCTTATAAAAATATATATACCAAAATACACATAAAATATTTAAATTTGCATTGAAATAAATATACAAAATGCACATACAATAAGGTAAATTTGTATTGAAAAAGATATGCAAAAATACATATAAAACAATGTAAATTTGTTTCAAAATATATATACGAATACAAATAAAATAACGTAGATTTCTATAAAAATATATATACAAAATACACATAAAATTAAGTAAATACGTATAAAAAAATGTATACAAAATACACATAAAATAATGTAATTTCGAATTAAAATAAATGTAAATTTGAATGAAAATATAAAAACAAATACACTTAAAATAACGTAAATTTGTATAAAATATATATGCAATGTATTCAAAATACACATAAAATAATGTAATCTCGAATTAAAAGAAATGTACATATATTTTTTTACAAATCTACCTTATTTTATTTTTATTTTCCATGTGTATTTTATATATTTATATTTATCCAAATACACATTCTTTTATTGGTATTTTGTTTATTTATTTTAATTCGAATTTACATTATTTTATGTGTATTTTGTATACATTTTTTTATACGTATTTACTTAATTTTATGTGTGTTTTGTATATATATTTTTATAGAAATCTACGTTTTTTTATTTGAATTCGTATATATATTTTGAAACAAATTTACATTCTTTTATATGTATTTTTGCATATCTCTTTCAATACAAATTTACCTTATTGTATGTGCATTTTGTATATTTATTTCAATGCAAATTTAAATATTTTATGTGTATTTTGGTATATATATTTTTATAAGATTACGAAAATTTGAATAAAAATATATACAAAAAAATAAAAAATAAATTCAATTTGTATGAAAATAGATATACAAAATACACATATAATTAGTTAAATTTGTATTTAAATACATGTACAAAATACACATAAAATAATGTAAATTTGTATAAAATGAAAACAAAGTCACATAAAATTTGCGTCAAAATAAATAAACAAAATATCAATAAAAGAATGTGTATTTGTATGAAAATAGATATACAAAATACACATAAAATAACCTAAATTTGTATCAAACTATATACAAAAATACACAAAAATATTTTAAATTTGTATGAAAATAAATATACAAAATACACATAAAATTAGTAAATTTGTATTGAAATACATACACAAAATACACATAAAATAATGTAAATTTGAATGAAAACACATTAACAAATACTCTTAAAATAACGTAAATTTGTATAAAAAAAATATGTACAAAACACAAATAGAATAATGTAAAATCGTATCAAAATAAATACACAGAATATTAATAAAATAATGTAAATTTGTATGAAAATAAAGAAGCAAAATACCCATAAAATAACGCATTTTTTTTATTTATAAAAATATATATACCAAATTACACATCAAAAAATTAAATTTGTATTAAAATAAATATACAAAAAACACACACAATAAGGTAAATTTGTATTGAAATAGATATGCAAAATACATATAAAACAACGTAAATTTGTTTCAAAATATATATACGAATACACATATAATAACGTAGATTTCTATAAAAATATATATACAAAATACACATAAAATGAAGTAAATACGTATAAAAAAATTTATACAAAATACACATAAAATAATGTAAATTCGTATCAAAATAAATAAACAAAATAGCAATAAAAGAATGTGTATTTGTTTATATATAAATATACAAAATACACATAAAATAACGTAAATTTATATAAAACTATATATAAAAATACACAGAAGTAATCAAATTTATATGAAAATATATACAAAATACACACAAAATAAGCTAAATTTGAATTGAAATATATATACAAAATACATGAAATAAAGTAAATTTGTATCAAAATATTTATACAAATGTGTAAACGTGTATGTTGCATATTTTTTCAATACAAATTTACCTTATTATATACGCATTTTGTATATTAACTTTAATATATGTGTATTTGAATATATATTTTGATACAAATTTACATTATTTTATTTATTTTCTATATTTATTTCAATTCAAATTTAGCTTATTTTATGTGTGTTTTGTATATCTATTTTCATACAAATTTAATTATTTTTGTTTATTTTTGTATATAGTTTTATACAATTTTACGTTATTTTGTGTATTTTGTATAGTTATATTTATTCAAGTAAACATTCTTTTATTGGCATTTAGTTTATTTATTTTGATACGAGTTTACATTATTTTATGTGTTTTGTATACATTTTCTTATACGTATTTACTTCATTTTATGTGTATTTTGTATATATATTTTTATAGAAATCTACGTTATTTTATGTGTATTCGTATATATATTTTAAAACAAATTTACATTGTTTTATGTGTATTTTGCATATCTATTTCAATACAAATTTACCTTATTGTATGTGCATTTTGTATATTTATTGTAATACAAATTTAAATATTTTATGTGTGTTTTGGTATATATATTTTCATAAAAAATGCGTTGTTTTATGGGTATTTTGCGTCTTTATTTTCATACAAATTTACATTATTTTATTAATATTCTGTGTATTTATTTTGATACCATTTTACATTATTCTATTTATGTTTTGTATATATTTTTTTATACATATTTACCTTATTTATTGTGTATTTTCTATATATATTTCAAACAAATTTACGTTATTTTAAGTGTATTTGTTTATATATTTTCATTCAAATTTACATTATTTTATGTGTATTTTGTATTTGTATTTCAATAGAAATTTAACTAGTTTTATGTGTATTTTGTATATATTTTTATACAAATTTAAATTATTTTTGTGTATTTTTTTAATAGAGTTTTATACAAATTTACAATATTTTATGTGTATATTGTATATCTATTTTCATACAAATACACATTCTTTTATTGATATTTTGTTTATTTATTTTGATGCGAATTTACATTATTTAATGTGTATTGTGTATATATATTTTTGTACGTATTTACGTCATTTCATGTGTATTTTTTATATATATTTCTATAGAAATATACGTTATTTTATGTGTATTCATAAATATATTTTGAAACAAATATACATTGTTTTATGTGCATTATGTATATTTTTTCAATACAAATTTCCCTTATTGTACGTGCATTTTGTATATTAATTTTAATACAAATTTAATTATTCTATGTGTATTCTTGTATATGTATTTTAAAAAAAATATGCTTTATTTTATGGGTATTTTGCTTCTTTATTTTCATACAAAATTACATTATTTTATTGATATTCTGTGTATTTATTTTGATACGATTTTACATTATTCTATGTATATTTTGTATATCTATTTTATACAAATGTACGTTATTTTATGTGAATTTGTTTTCATTTCATACAAATTTACATTATTTTATGTGTATTTTGTACATGTATTTAAATACAAATTTAACTAATTATATGTGTATTTTGTATATCTGTTTTCATAAAAATTGAAATTTTTGTTTTTGTTTTTTTGTATATATTTTTATTCAAATTTTCGTAGTTTTATGTGTATTTTGTATATTTATTTTCCTACAAATATACGTTCTTTTATCGGAATTTTGATTATTTATTTTGATACGAATTTTCATTTTTTTAGGTGTATTTGATATATATATTTTTATACTTATTTGCATAATTTTATATGTATTTTGAATATATATTTTCATAGAAATTTACTCTATATGTATATACACAAAAACACAAAAATAATTTAAATATGTATGAAAATAAATATACAAAATACACATAAAATTAGGTAAATTTGTATTGAAATACATATACAAAATACACTTAAAATAATGTAAATTTGAATGAAATTATATAAACAAATACACTTAAAATGACGTTAATTTGTATAAAATATATATAAAAAATACACATTAAATAATGAAAATATGTATGAAAAAATATATACAAAACACAAATAGTATAATATAAAATCGTATCACAGAATATTAATAAAATAATGTACATTTGTATGAAAACTAAGATGCAAAATACCTATTAAATAGCGCATTTTTTATAAAATTATATATACCAAAATACACATAAAATATTTGAATTTGTATTAAAATAAATATACAAAATGCACATACAATAAGGTAAATTTGTATTGAAATAGATATGCAAAAAACATATAAAACAATGTAAATTTGTTTCAAAATATATATACGAATACACATAAAATAACGTAGATTTCTATAAATATATATATACAAAATACAAATAAAATTAGGTAAATACGAATCAAAAATGTATACAAAATACACATAAAATAATGTAAATTCGTATAAATATAAATAAACAAAATACCAATAAGAGAATGTGTATTTGTATAAATATAAATATACAAAATGCACATAAAATAACGTAAATTTGTATAAAACTATATACAAAAATACACAGAAGTAATTAAATTTGCATGAAAATAGATATACAAAATACACACAAAATAAGCTAAATTTGAATTGAAATATATATACAAAATACATAAAATAAAGTAAATTCGTTTCAAAATATTTTTAACAAATACACATATAATAACGTAAATTTGTAAAAAAATATATAAACAAAATACACATTAAGTAATGTAAATACGTATAAAAAAATATTTACAAAATACACCAATAATCAAGTCATTCGTATCAAAATAAATAAATAAAAAACTAATTAAATAATGTAAATTTGTATGAGAAAACATATACAAAATACACATAAAATAACGTATTAAGTTTCTATAAAAATATATGTACAAAAATGCACATAAAATTAGTTTGCATAAAAAAATATATACAAAACACACATTAGATAATGTAAATGAGTATAAAAATATGTATACAAAATACCTATGAAATAATCTAAATTCGTATCGAGTTAAATTATGAAAATAACAATAAAATAATGTAATTTTGGATGAAAATATATATAGAAAAAACACATAAAATAACCTAAATATACACATTAAATAATTTAAAATTGAATGAAATAAATATACAAAATAAGCATAAAATAAGGTAAATTTGTATTAAAATATATGTAAGAATACACATAAAATAATATAAATTTGTATGAAAATATATATACAAATACACATAAAATAACATGAATTTGTATAAAATGTTTCAAAATATATACGAATACACACAATAAAATAACGTAAATTTTTATGAAAATAATGTAAATTCGTAAAAAATTAGGTACACAAAATTCCAATAAAAGAATGTATATTTGTAGGAAAATATATATACAAAAAACAAATAAAATAACTAGAATTTGTATAAAAATATATACAAAAATACACAAAAATAATTTAAATTTGTTTGAAAATAGATATGCAAAATACACATAAAGTTAGGCAAATTTGTATTGAAATACATATACAAAACTCACATAAAATAATGTAAATTTGTATGAAAATATATAAACAAATACATATAAAATCACGTAAATTTGGATAAAATATATAAATACAAAATATACATTAAATATTTTAAATATGTATAAAAATATATTATATTATATATATTTTTATTGATATTTGCGTTATTTATGTGTATTTTGTATATGTTTTCTCATAGAAATTTACATTATTTTATTGGTATTTTGTCTGTTTATTTTGATACGAATTACATGATTATTTGTGTATTTTTTACATTTTTTTATACATATTTACATTATTTAATGTGTATTTTGATTATATATTTTTATACAAATTTACGTTATTATATGTGTATTTGTATAGGTATTTTGATACAAATTTACATTATTTTATGTATTTGGCATATATATTTCAATTCAAATTTAGCTTATTTTATGTGTATTTTGTATATCTATTTATTTTAATACAAAATCAAATATTTTATGTTTACATTATTTTATTAATATTTTCTGTATTTATTTTGATACGATTTTACATTATTTTATTTGTGTTTTGTATATATTTTTTTATACATATTTACATTATTTAATGTGTTTTTTGTATGTATATTTGATACAAATTTACGTTATTTTAAGTCTACATGTTTATATATTTTCATTCAAATTTACATTATTTTATGTGTATTTTGTATATGTATTTCAATACAAATTTATCTAATTTTATATGTTTTTTGTATATTTATTTTCATAAAAGTTTAAATTATTTTTGTGTATTTTTGTTTATAGTTTTATACAAATTTAGGTTATTTTATGTGTATTTTCTATATCTATTTTCATACAAATACACATTCTTTTCATGATATTTTGTTTAGTTATTTTGACACGAATTAACATTATTTAATGTGTATTTTGTATATATATTTTTATACGTATTTACATTATTTCAAGTGTATTTTGTATATATATATTTAATCTGCGTTATTTTATGTGTATTCGAATATATATTTTGAAACAAATTTACATTGTTTTATATGTATTTTGCATATTTTTTCAATACAAATTTACCTTATTGTATGTGTATTTTGTATATTAATTTTAATACAAATTTGATTAATCTATGTGTATTTTTGTATATGTATTTTTATAAAAATATGTAATTAGTTAACTTTGTATTTAAATACATGTACGAAATACACATAAAATAATGTAAATGTGTATGAAATGAAAACAAATTCACATAAAATAACGTACATTTGTATGAAATAGATATACAAAATAATTTTATGTGAATTTTGAATATTTATTTTCATACAAATTTAAATTATTTTTATGTATTTTTGTATATAGTTTTATACAAACTTAGGTTATTTTATGAGTATTTTGTATATCTATTTTCATACAAATACACATTCTTGTATTGATATTTTGTTTATTTATTTTGACGAGAATTTAAATTATTTAATGTGTATTTTGTATATATATTTTTATACGTATTTACATCATTTCATGTGTATTTTGTATATATCTTCTTTCTATAGAAATCTACGTTATATTATGTGTATTCGTATATCGATTTTTAAACAAATTTACACTTTTATGTGTATTTTGCATATTTTTTCAATACAAATTTACCTTATTGTATATGCATTTTGTATATTAATTTTGATACAAATTTAATTATTCTATGTGTATTTTTGTATATGTATTTTTATAAAAATATGCTTTATTTTATGGGTATTTTGCATCTTTATTTTCATACAAATTTACGTTATTTTATTGATATTCTGCTCATTCATTTTGATACGATTTGACATTATTCTATGTGTATTTTGTATATATTTTTCAAACAAATTTACGTTATTTTATGTGTATTTGTTTATATATTCTGACACAAATTTACAATATTTTATGGGTATTTTGTATATATATTTCAAAAGAAATTTACCTATTTTTATATGTATTTTGAATATCTATTTTCATACAAACTCAAATTATTTTTATGTATTTTTGTATATATTTCAATACAAATTTTAGTTATGTAATGTGTATTTTGTAAATCTGTTTTCATTCAAATATATATTATTTTATTGGTATTTTGTTGATTTATATTGATACGAATTTACATTATTTTATATGTACTTTTTATATATATTTTTATACGCATATACATTATTTAATATTTATTTTGAATATATAATTTTATACAAATTCATGGTATTTTATGTGTATTTGTATATATATTTTCATATAAATTTACATTATTTTTGTGTGTATTTTGTACATATATTTCATTACAAATTTAAATATTTTATGTGTATTTTGGTATATATATTTTTATAAGAAATGCGCTATTTGATGGGAATTTTGCATCTTTATTTTCATACAAATTTACATTATTTTTTTAATATTCGGTGTATTTATTTTGATACGATCTTACATTATTCTATTTGTTTTTTGTATATATATTTTTTTTATACATATTTACATTATTTAATGTATATCTTGCATATATATTTCATTCAAATTTATTATCTATTATTTATTTTCATACAAATACACATTCTTTTCATGATATTTTGTTTATTTATTTTGACACGAATTTACATTACTTAATTTGTATTTTATATATATATTTTTATACGTATTTACATAATTTCATGTGTATTTTGTATATATATTTTTATAGAAATCTACGTTATTTTATGTGTATTCGTATATATATTTTGAAACAAATTTACAATGTTTTATTTGTATTTTGCGTTTTTTTTCAATACAAATTTACCTTATTGTATGTGTGCATTTTGTATATTAATTTTAATACAAATTTAATTATTCTATGTGTATTTTTGTATATGTATTTTTAAAAAAAAATATGCTTTATCTTATGGGTATTTTGCATCTTTGTTTACATACAAATTTAAATTATTTTATTGATATTCTGTGTACTTCTTTTGATACGATTTTACATTATTCTATGTATAACAAAAATAAATACAGAATACACAAAAATAGATATGCAAAATACATATAAACAATGTAAATTTGTTTCAAAATATATATACGAATACACATGACATGGGTATTTTGAATCTTAATTTTCATACAAATTTACAGTATTTTATTAATATTTTCTGTATTTATTTTGGTACGATTTTACATTATTTTATTTGTGTTTTGTATATATTTTTTTATACATATTTACATTATTTAATGTGTTTTTTGTATATATATTTGATACAAATTTACGTTATTTCAAGTCTATATGTTTATATATTTTCATTCAAATTTACATTATTTTATGTGTATTTTGTATATGTATTTCAATACAAATTTATCTAATTTTATATGTTTTTTGTATATTTATTTCCATACAAGTTTAAATTATTTTTGTGTATTTTTGTATATAGTTTTATACAAATTTAGGTTATTTTATGTGTATTTTGTATATCTATTTTCATACAAATACACATTCTTTTCATGATATTTTGTTTATTTATTTTGACACGAATTAACATTATTCAATGTGTATTTTGTATATATATTTTTATACGTATTTACATTTTTTCAAGTGTATTTTGTATATATATTTCTATAGAAATCTGCGTTATTTTATGTGTATTCGTATATATATTTTGAAACAAATTTACATTGTTTTATGTGTATTTTGCATATTTTTTTAATACAAATTTACCTTATTGTATGTGCATTTTGTATATTAATTTTAATACAAATTTGATTAATCTATGTGTATTTTTGTATATGTATTTTTATAAAAATATGCTTTATTTTATGAGTATTTTGCATCTTTATTTTCATACAAATTTACATTATTTTATTGATATTTTGTGTATTTATTTTGATATGATTTTACATTATTCTATGTGTATTTTGTATATATATTTTATATAAAATTTATTTGTTTTCATTTCATACAAATCTACATTATTTTATGTGTTTTTTGTACATGTATTTAAATACAAATTTAACTAGTTATATGTGTATTTTGTATATCTATTTTGTATGTATATTTTCATAGAATTTTACTCTATTTTATGAGTATTCGTATATATATTTTGATACAAATTTGCATTATTAATGTGTATTTTGCATATCTATTTCAATACAAATTTACTTTATTGTACGTGCATTTTGTATATTTATTTTAATACAAATTTAATTATTTTATATGTATTTTTGTATATATATTTTTAAGCAAATATGCGTTATTATATGGATATTTTGCATCTTTATTTTCATACAAATTTACATTATTTTATTGATATTCTCTTTATTTATTTTGATACGATTTAACATTATTCTATGTGTTTTTTGTATATATTTTTTTATATAAATATTTACATTATTTAATGTTAATTTAGTATATATTTTTTATCCAAATTTACATTATTTTAAGTGTATTTGTTTATATATTTTCATACATATTTACACTATTTTATGTATTTTTTGTATAAATATTTTTCTACGTATTTAAATTATTTTATGTGTATTTTGTATATACATTTTCATAAAAAAATTACGTTATTTTATTGTGTGTATAAGTATATATTTTGATACAAATTTTATACAAATTCATGTTATTTAATGTGTATTTATATATATATATATATATATATATATATATATATATATATATATATATATATATATATATATATATATATATATATATATATATATATATATATATATATATATATATATATATTTTCATACAAATTTATATTATTTTATGTGTGTTTTTTGATATATTTCATTAAAATTTTACATGATTGTATGTTTATTTTGTATATTTATTTCATTCAATTTTATATTATTTTATGTGTATATTTGTATTTCTATTTAGGTTATTTTATGTGTATTTTGTATATATATTTTCATCCAAAATTACATTATTTTATTGGTATTTCTTAATTTAATTAGATACGAATTTAGATTATTTCATAGTTATTTTGTATACATATTTTTATACTCATTTACATTATATAATGTGTTTTGTATATATATTTTTATGCAAATTTATCTAATGTTCATTTTTGTACATATATTTTTATAGAAATTTGCGTTATTTTATGTATATATTTTATATAAATTTACGTTATTTTATGTGCATTTTGTATATTTATATTTATACAAATACACATTCTTTTATTGGTATATTGTTTATTTACATTTATACGAATTTACATTATTTTATGTGTATTTTGTATACATTTTTTTATACGTATTTACTTAATTTTATGTGTATTTTGTATATGTATTTTTATAGAAATCTACGTTATTTTATGTGTATTCGTATATATATTTTGAAACAAATTTACATTATTTTATATGTATTTTCCATATATATTTCAATACAAATTTACCTTATTGTATGTGCATTTTGTATATTTATTTTAATACAAGTTCAAATATTTTATGTGTATTTTGGTATCAATAATTTTATAAAAAAATGCGTTATTTTATAGGTATTTTGCATTTTAATTTTTATTATATATGTACTTATGTTTATGGGTATTTTGCTTCTTTATTTTCATACAAATTTACATTATTTTATTAATATTCTGTGTATTTATTTTGATACGATTTTACATTATTTTATTTGTGTTTTGTATATATTTTTTTATACAAATTTACGTTATTTTAAGTGTATTTGTTTATGTATTTTCATTCAAATTTACAGTATTTTATGTGTATTTTGTATATGTATTTCAATACAAATTTACCTAATTTTATGTGTATTTTGTATATTTATTTTCATACTAATTTAAATTATATTAAATTATATAGTTTTTTACAAATTTATGTTATCTTATGTGTATTTTGTATATTTATTTTCATACAAATACACATTCCTTTATTGACATTTTGTTTATTTATTTTGATTTACATTATTTAATGTGTATTTTGTATATATATTTTTATACGTATTTACATCCTTTCATGTGTATTTTGTATATTTATAAAAAATGCGTTATTTTGTGGGTATTTTGCATCTTTATTTTCATACAAATTTACATTATTTTATTTACATTCTGTGTATTTATTTTAATACGATTTAACATTATTCTATTTGTGTTTTGTATATATATTTTTTATACATATTTACATTATTTAATAAGTATTTTTTATATATATTTTATACAAATTTATGTTAATTTTAGTGTATTTGTTTATATATTTTCATTCAAATTTACATTATTTTATGTGTATTTTGTATATGTATTTCTTTACAAATTTGCCTAATTTTATGTGTCTTTTGTATATTTATTTTCATACAAATTTAACTTATTTTTGTGTATTTTTATATATAGTTTTATACAAATTTACGTTATTTTATGTGTATTTTGTATATGTATTTTCATTCAAATACACATTCTTTTGTTGATATTTTAATTATTTATTTTGACACGAATTTACATTATTTAATGTGTATTTAGTATATATATTTTTATACGTATTTACAACATTTCATGTATATTTTGTATATATATATTTCTATAGAAATCTCCGTTTTTTTATGTGTATTCGTATATATATTTTGAAACAAATCTACATTATTTTATGTGTATTTAGTATATATATTTCATTATAAATTTGCCTTATTTTAAGTTTATTTTTATATCTATTTTCATTCAAATTCAAATCATTTTATGTGTATATATTTATTTGTATTTACGTTATTTTATGTGTATTTTCTATATATATTTTCATTCAAAATTACATTATTTTATCGGTATTTTGTTCATTTATTTCGATACGAATTTAGATTATTTCATGTGTATTTTCTATACATGTACATATAGAGTAGATTTCTATGAAAATATATATTCAAAATACATATAAAATTATGTAAATAAGTATAAAAATATATATATATCAAATACACCTAAAAAAAATGAAAATTCGTATCAAAATAAATAAATAAAATTCCGATAAAAGAACGTATATTTGTAGGAAAATAAATATACAAAATACACATAAAATTACGAAAATTTGAATAAAAATATATACAAAAATACACAAAATTAATTTCAATTTGTATGAAAATAGATATACAAAATACACATATAATTAGTTAAATTTGTATTTAAATACATGTACAAAATTCACATAAAATAATGTAAATTTGTATGAAATGAAAACAAATTCACATAAAATAACGTACATTGGTATAAAATAGATATTCAAAATATACATAGAATAATGTAAAATCGTATCAAAATAAATACACAGAATATCAATAAAATAATGTAATTTTGTATGAAAATAAAGATGCAAAATACCCATAAAAAAAGCATTTTTTTTATAAAAATACATATACAAAAATACACATAGAATAGCTAAATTTGTATTAAAATTAATATACAAAATGCACGTACAATAAGGTAAATTTGTATTGAAAAAATATGCAAAATGCACATAAAACAATGTATATTTGTTTCAAAATATATATACGTATACACATAAAAAAATGTACATTCGCATCAAAATAAATAAACAAAATATCAATAAAAGAATGTGTATTTGTATGAAAATAGATATACAAAATACACATAAAATATTGTAAATTTGAATAAAACTCTATACAAAAATACACAAAAAATAATTTAAATTTGTATAAAATATATATAAAAAATACACATGAAATTAGGTAAATTTCTATTGAAATACATAAACAAAATACACATAAAATAATATAAATTTGAATAAAAATATATAAACAAATACAATTAAAATAACGAAAATTTGTATGAAATATATATAGAAAATACACATTAAATCATGTAAATATGTATAAAAAAATATATACAAAACACAAATAGAATAATGTAAAATGGTATCAAAATAAATACACAGAATATTAATAAAATAATGTAAATTTGTATGAAAATAAAGATGCAAAATACCCATAAAACAACGCATTTTTTATGAAAATATATATACCAAAATGCACATAAAATATTTAAATTTGTATTACAATAAATATACAAAATGCACATACAATAAGGTAAATTTGTATTGAAATAGATATGCAAAATACATATAAAACAATGTAAATTTGTTTCAAAATATACATACGAATTTATTTCTATAAAATATATATACAAAATACACATAAATGAAGTAAATACGTATAAGAAAATGTATACAAAATACACATAAAATAATGTAAATTCGTATCAAAATAAATAAACTAAATGCCAATAAAAGAATGTTTACTTGTATAAATATAAATATACAAAATACACATAAAATAACGTAAAATTGTATAAAACTATATACAAAAATAAACAAAAATAATTAAATTTGTATGAAAATAGATATACAAAAGACACATAAAATAAGCTAAATTTGAATTGAAATAAATATAGAAAATACATAAAATAATGTAAATTTGTATCAAAATATATATTCAAATACACATATATTAAAATTAATAAATATATAAACAAAATACACATTAAATAATGTAAATACGTATAAAAGATATGTACGTAATGTAAAAATTTATATAATTAAAGATGCAAATTACCCATAAAATATCTTATATTTAAAAAAAAATATATACAAAAATACACATAAAATAATTAAATTTGTATTAAAATAAATATACAAAATACACATACAATAAGGTAGATTTTTATTGAAATAGATATGCAAAAAACACATAAAATAATGAAAATTTTTATCAAAATATATACGAATACACACAATAAAATTACGTAAATTTTTATGAAAATATATATACAAAATACACATAAAATAATGTAAATACATAGAAAAATATATATACAAAATACACATAAAATAATATAAATTCGTATCAAAATAAATAAACAAAATTTCCTCTAAAAGAATGTATATGTGTAGGAAAATATATATACAAAATACAAATAAAAAAAAAAAATTGTATAAAAATAATACAAAAATACACAAAAATAATTTAAATTTGTTTGAAAATAGATATGCA
Source organism: Eriocheir sinensis (assembly GCF_024679095.1). NCBI lineage: Eukaryota > Metazoa > Arthropoda > Malacostraca > Decapoda > Varunidae > Eriocheir > Eriocheir sinensis. The sequence continues at coordinate 712,349 of NW_026110552.1, forward strand.
AAATACAAATGAAATTAGGCAAATTTTTATTGAAATACATATACAAAATACACATAAAATAATGTAAATTTGTATGAAAATATATAAAAAATACACATAAGATAACGTAAATTTAAATAAAATATATGTACAAAATATACATTAAATAATGTAAATATGTCTAAAAATATATATACAAAATACACAGAATAACGAAAAATCGTATCAAAATAAATAAACAGACAATCAATAAAATAATGTAAATTGGTATGAAAATAAAGATGCAAAATACCCATATAATAACGCATATTTGTTTAAAAATATATATACAAAAATACACATAAAATAATTAAATTTGCATCAAAATAAATATACAAAAGGCACATACAATAAAGAAAATTTGTATTGAAATAGATATGCGAAATACACATAAATAATGTAAATTTGTATCAAAATATATATACGAATACACATAAAATAGAGTAAAATTCTATGAAAATATATATTCAAAATACATATAAAATTATGTAAATAAGTATAAAAATATATATATCAAATACACTTAAAATAATGAAAACTCGTATCAAAATAAATAAACAAAATTCCGATAAAAGAACATATATTTGTAGGAAATAAATATACAAAATTCACATAAAATTACGAAAATTTGAATAAAAATATATACTAAAATACACAAAATTTATTTCAATTTGAATGAAAATAGATATACATAATACACATATAATTAGTTAAATTTGTATTTAAATACATGTACAAAATACACATAAAATAATGTAAATTTGTATGAAATGAAAACAAATTCACATAAAATAACGTTCATTTGTATGAAATATATATATACAAAATATACATAAAATAATGTAAAATCGTATTAAAATAAATACACAGAATATCAATAAAATAATGTAAATTTGTATGAAAATAAAGATGCAAAATACCCATAAAATAAAGCATTTTTTTATGAAAATACATATACAAAAATACACATAGAATAATTAAATTTGTATTAAAATTAATATACAAAATGCTCGTACAATAAGGTAAATTTATATTGAAAAAATATGCAAAATGCACATAAAACAATGTATATTTGTTTCAAAATATATATACAAAGACACATAAAATAACATATATTTCTATAGAAATATATATACAAAATACACATGAAATGACGTAAATACGTATAAAAATATATATACACAATACACATTAAATAATGTGAATTCGCGTCAAAATAAATAAACAAATATCAATAAAAAATGTGTATTTCTATGAAAATAGATATACAAAATACACATAAAATATTTTAAATTATATAAAACTCTTTTTATAAAAATATACATACCAAAATAATAAAATTTTAAAATTTATATTACAATAAATATACAAAATGCACATACAATAAGGTAGATTTATATTGAAATAGATATGCTAAATACATATAAAACAATGTAAATTTGCTTCAAAAAATATATATACCAATACACATAAAATAACGTAGATTACTATAAAAATATATATACAAAATACACATTAAATGAAGTAAATACGTATAAGAAAATGTATACAAAGTCCACATAAAATAATTAAATTTGTATTAAAATAAATTTACAAAATACACATACAATAAGGTAAATCTATATTGAAATAGATATGCAAAATAAACATAAAATAATGTAAATTTGTATCAAATCATATACGAATACACACTATAAAATAACGTAATTTTTTATGAAAATGTATATAAAAAATACACATAAAATAATGTAAATACGTAGAAAAATATATATACAAAATACACATAAAATTATGTAAATTCTTATGAAAATAAATGAACAAAATTCCACTAAAAGAATATATATTTGTAGGAAAATATAAATACAAAATACAAATAAAATAACTAAAATTTGTATTAAAATATATAAAAAATATATAAAAATAATTTAAATTTGTTTGAAAATAGATATGCAAAATACACATAAAATTAGGCAAATCTGTATTGAAATACATATACAAATTACACATAAAATATTGTAAATTTGTATGAAAATATATAAACAAATACACATAAAATAGCGTAAATTTATATAAAATATATATACAAAATATACATTAAATAATGTAAAATCGTATCAAAATAAATAAACAGAATATCAATAAAATAATGTAGATTTGTATGAAAATAAAGATGCAAAATACCCAAATAATAACGAATATTTTTACAAAAATACACATAAAATAATTAAATTTGTATTAAAATAAATTTACATAAATAATGTAAATTTGTATCAAAATATATATACGAATACCCATAAAATAGAGTAAATTTATATGAAAATATATATTCAAAACACAAATAAAATGATATAAATAAGTATAAAAATATACATATCAAATAAACCTAAAATAATGTAAATTCGTATAAAAATAGATAAACAAAATTACGATAAAAGATGCAAGATACACATTAAATAATGTAAATATTTATAAATAAATATATACAAAAAAAAATAGAATAATGTGAAATCGTATCAAAATAAATACACCGAATATTAATAAAATAATGGAAATTTGTATGAAAATAAAGATGCAAAATTCCCATCAAATAGCGCATTTCTTATAAAAATATATATACCAAAATACACATGAAATATTTAAATTTGTATTGAAATAAATATACAAAATGCACATACAATAAGGTAAATTTGTATTGAAAGAGATATGCAAAAATACATATAAAACAATGTAAATTTGTTTCAAAATATATATACGAATACACATAAAATAACGTAGATTTCTATAAAAATATATATACAAAATACACATAAAATTAAGTAAATACGTATGAAAATAGATATACAAAATACACATAGAATAATGTAAAATTGTTTAAAAAAAAAAGAATATAAATAAAATAATGTAAATTTGTATAAAAATAAAAATGCAAAATACCCATAAAATAAAGCATATTTTTATAAAAATAAATATACAAAAATACACATAGCATAATTAAATTTGTATTAAAATTAATATACAAAATGCATATACAATAAGGTAAATTTGTATTGAAAAAATATGCAAAATACACATAAAACAGTGTAAATTTATTTCAAAATCTATATACGAATACTCATAAATCAACGTAGATTTCTATAGAAATATATATACAAAATACACATCAAATGATGTAAACACGAATAAAAAAAATATATATATATATATATATATATATATATATATATATATATATATATATATATATATATATATATATATATATATATATATATATATATATATATATATATATATATATATATATATATATATATATATATATAAAATACACATTAAATAATGTAAACTCGTGTCAAAGTAAATAAACAAAATATCAATAAAAGAATGTGTATTTGTATGAAAATAGATATACAATATACACATAAAATCACCTAAATTTTTATAAAACTATATACAAAAATACACAAAAATAATTTTAATTTGTATGAAAATAAATATACAAAATACACATAAAATTAGGTAAATTTGTATTGAAATACATTTACAAAATACACAAAAAATAATGTAAAAATTTGAATGAAAATATATAAACAAATACACTTAAAATAACGTAAATTTGTATAAAATATATATATGTATGTATGTATAAAAGAATATATACAAAACACAAATAGAGTAATATAAAATCGTATCAAAATAAATACACAGAATATTAATAAAATAATGTAAATTTGTATGAAAATTAAGATGCAAAATACCCATAAAATAACGCATTTTTTCTAAAAATATTTATACCAAGACACACATAAAATATTTGAATTTGTATTAAAATAAATATACAAAATGCACATACAATAAGGTAAATTTGTATTGAAATAGATATGCAAAATACATATAAAACCATGTAAATTTTTTAAAAATAAATATACGAATACACATAAAATAACGTAGATTTCTATGAAAATAAATATACAAAATACACATAAAATGAAGTAAATACGTATAAAAAAAGGTATACAAAATACACATAAAATAATGTAAACTTGTATCAAAATAAATAAACAAAATACTAATAAAAGAAAGTGTATTGTATATATATAAATTTACAAAATACAAATAAAATAACGTAAATTTATATAAAACTATATGCAAAAATGCACAAAAGTAATTAAATTTGTGTGAAAATAGATATACAAAATACATGTGTATTTTGTATATTTATTTCATACAAATTGAAATTATTTGTTTATTTTTTATATTTTCATACAAATTTTCGTTATTTAATGTATTTTGTATATTTATTTTGTACAAATATACGTTCTTTTATCTGAATTTTGTTTATTGAATTTGAAACGAATTTACCTTATTTTGTATATCTATTTTCATACAAATTAAAATACTTCTGTGTATTTTTGTATATAGTTTTATATAAATTTACGTTATTTTATGTGTATTTTGTATATATTTATACAAATACACATTCTTTTATTGGTATTTTGTATATTTATTTTGATACGAATTTACATTATTTTATGTGTATTTTGTATACATTTATATTTACTTCATTTTGTGTATTTTGTATATATATTTTTTTAGAAATCTACGTTATTTTATGTGTATTCGTATATATATTTTGAAACAAATTTACATGGTTTTATATGTATTTTGCATATCTATTTCAATACAAATTTACCTTATTGAATGTTTTTTTGTATATTTATTTTTATACAAATTTAATTTTTTGATGTGTATTTTGGTATATATATTTTTATAAATAAAAAAAATGCGTTTTTTTATGGGTATTTTTATAAATATTTTGATACAAATCTACATTATTTTATGTATTTTGTATATACATTTCAATTCAAATTTAGCTTATTTTTTATCTGTATTTTGTATATCTATTTTCATACGAATTTAATTACTTCTGTGTATTTTTGTATATAGTTTTATACAAATTTACGTTATTTGATGTGAATTTTGTATATTTATATTTATACAAATACACATTCTTTTATTGGTATTTTGTCTATTTATTTTGATTTACATTATTTTATGTATATTTTGTATACATTTTCTTATACGTATTTACTTAATTTTATGTGTATTTTGAATGTATATTTTTATACATATCTACGTTATTTAATGTGTATTCGTATATATATTTTGAAACAAATTTACATTGTTTTATATGTATTTTGCATATCTATTTCAACACAGATTTACCTTATTGTATGTGTATTTTGTATATTTATTTTAATACAAATTATTTTTTTCATGTGTATTTTGGTATATATATTTTTATAAAAAATGCGTTATTTAATGGGTATTTTGCATCTTTATTTTCATACAAATTTACATTGTTTTATTAATATTCTGTGTATTTATTTTGATACGATTTTACATTATTCTATTTGTGTTTTGTATATATTTTTTTATACAATATTTAATGTGTATTTTGTATATTTTAAAACAAATTTACGTTATTTTATGCATCTGTTAAAATATTTTGATACAAATTTACATTATTTTATGTATTTTGTATATATATTTCAATACATATTTAATTTATTTTATGTATATTTTGTATATCTATTTTCATTTGTATCAAAATAAATAAACAAAATAGCAATAAAATAATGTAAATTTGTATAAGAAAACATATACAAATGCACATAAAATAAAGTAAATTTGCAAAATGGTATTGAAATAGATATGCAAAATACATATAAAACAATGTAAATTTGTTTCAAAATATATATACGAATACACATAAAATAACGTAGATTTCTATAAAAATATGTACAAAATACACATAAAATGAAGTAAATACGTATAAAAAAATGAATACAAAAAATGCATAAAAATCGGATCAAAATAAATAAACAAAATACCAGTAAAAGAATGTGTATTTGTAAAAATATAAATATACAAAATACACATAAAATATCGTAAATTTGTATAAAACTATATACAAAAATACACAGAAGTAATTAAATTTGTATGAAAATATTTATACAAAATACAGCTAAATTAAGCTAAATTTGAATTGAAATGTACATACAAAATACATAAAATAATGTAAATCTGTATCAAAGTATTTATACAAATACATATAATAACGTAGATTTGTTTAAAAATATATAAACAAAATACACATTAAGTAATGTAAATACTTATAAAAATATGTACAAAATACATATATAGTCATGTAATTCGTATCAAAATAAATAAACAAAATAGCAATAAAATAATGTAAATTTGTATGAGAAAACATATACAAATAACGCAAATTTCTATAAAAATATATGTACAAAAATGCACATAAAATAAAGTAAATTTGCAAAAAAATATATATACAAAACACGCACTAAATAATGTAAATCCGTACATAAAATAAACTAAATTTGTATAAAACAATGTACAAAAATACACAAAAATAATTTAAATTTGTTTGAAAAGAAATATACAAAATACACATAAAATTAGGTAAATTTGTATTGAAATACATATACAAAATACACATCAAATAATGTAAATTTGAATGAAAATATATAAACAAATACACTTAAAATAACGTAAATTTGTATAAAATATATATGCAAGATACACATTAAATAATTTAAATTCTCGTCAGAATAAATAAACAAAATATCAATAAAAGAATGTGTATTTGTATGAAAATAGATATACAAAATACACATAAAATAACCTAAATTTGTATCAAACTATATACAAAAATACACAAAAATATTTTAAATTTGTATGAAAATAAATATACAAAATACAAATAAAATTAGGTAAATTTGTATTGAAATACATACACAAAATACACATAAAGTAATGTAAATTTGAATGAAAATACATAAACAAATACACTTAAAATAACGTAAATTTGTATAAAAAAATATGTACAAAACACAAATAGAATAATGTAAAATCGTATCAAAATAAATACACAGAATACGTATAAAAAAATGTATACAAAATACACATAAAATAATGTAAATTCGTATCAAAATAAATAAACTAAATACCAATAAAAGAATGTGTATTTGTATGAATATAAATATACTAAATACATATAAAATAACGTAAATTTATATAAAACTATATACAAAAATACACAGAAGTCATAAAATTTATATGAAAATATATACTAAATACACATGAACTAAGCTAAATTTGAATTGAAATATATATACAAAATACATGAAATAAAGTAAATTTGTATCAAAATATTTATACAAATACACATATAATAACGTAAATTTGTATGAAAATATATAAACAAAATACACATTAAATAATGTAAATACGTATAAAAAAAATATTTACAAAATACACATATAATCATGTAATTCGTATCAAAATAAATAAACAAAATACCAATAAAATAATATAATTTTGTATGAGTAAACGTTTATAAATATAAATGTACATATTACACATACAAAATAAACATACACATAAAATAATGTAAATTTATATGAAAATATATACACAAATACACATAAAATACCATGAATTTGTATAAAATTATATATTCAAAATAAATATTAAATAGTGTAAATGCGTATAAAAATATATTTAAAAAGTACCTATAAAATGATGTAAATTCGTATCAATATAAATCAACAAAATACCAATAAAATAATATATATTTGAATGAAAATAGATTTACAAAAAACACATTACATAACTAAAATTTGATTTGAAATATATACAAAAATACATAAAAATAATTTGAGTTTCTATGAAAATAGATATTCAAAATACACATAAAACTAGGTAAATTTCTTTTGAAATATATATACAAAATACCCATAAAATATTGTAAATTTGTGTCAAAATATATAAACAAATACACATTAAATAACGTAAATTTGTATGAAAAATATTTCTAAATACACATAGAATAATGTCAAATCGTATCAAAATGAATGAGCAGAATATCAATAAAATAACGTAAATTTGTATGAAAATAAAGATGCAAAATACCCATAAAATAAAGCATATTTTTATAAAAATACATATACAAAAATACACATAGAATAATTAAATTTGTATTAAAATTAATATACAAAATGCATATACAATAAGGTAAATTTGTATTGAAAAAATATGCAAAATACACATAAAAGTGTAAATTTGTTTAAAAATCTATATACGAATACACATAATATAACGTAGATTTCTATAGAAATATATGTACAAAATACACATGAAATGATGTAAATACGTATAGAAATATATATACAAAATACACATTAAATAATTTAAATTCTCGTCAAAATAAATAAACAAAATATCAATAAAAGAATGTGTATTTGTATGAAAATATATATACAAAATACTCATAAAATAACCTAAGTTTGTATAAAACTATATACAAAAATACACAAAAATAATTTAAATTTGTATGAAAATAAAAATACAAAATACACATAAAATTAGGTAAATTTGTATTGAAATACATATACAAAATACACATAAAATAATGGAAGTTTGAATGAAAATATATAAACATATACACTTAAAATAACGTAAATTTGTATCAAATATATATACAAAATACTAATTAAATAATGTAAATATGTATAAAAAAATATATACAAAACTTAAATAGAATAATGTAAAATCGTATCAAAATAAACACACAGAATATTAATAAAATAATGTAAATTTGTATGAAAATAAAGATGCAAAATAGCCATAAAATAACGCATTTTTTATAAAAATATATATACCAAAATACACATAAAATATTAAAATTTGTATTAAAATAAATATAAAAAATGCACATACTGTAAGGTAAATTTGTATTGAAAAAGATATGCAAAATACATATAAAACAATGTAAATTTGTTTCAAAATATATATACGAATACACATAAAATAACGTTGATTTCTATAAAAATATATACAAAATACACATAAAATGAAGTAAATACGTATAAAAAAATGAATACAAAATACACATAAAAATCGTATCAAAATAAATAAACAAAATACCAGTAAAAGAAAGTGTATTTGTATAAATATAAATATACAAAATACACATAAAATATCGTAAATTTGTATAAAACTATATACAAAAATACACAGAAGTTATTAAATTTGTATGAAAATATATATATAAAATACAGCTAAAATAAGCTAAATTTGAATTGAAATGTACATACAAAATACATAAAATAATGTAAATCTGTAACAAAATATTTATACAAATACATATAATAACGTAGATTTGTTTAAAAATGTATAAACAAAATACACATTAAGTAATGTAAATACGTATAAAAAATATGTACAAAATACACATATAATCATGTAATTCGTATCAAAATAAATAAACAAAATAGCAATAAAATAATGTAAATTTGTATGAGAAAAAATATACAAATAACGCAAATTTCTATAAAAATATATGTAAAAAAATGCACATAAAATAAAGTACATTAGCATATAAATATATATACAAAACACACACTAAATAATGTAAATGCGTACACAAAATAACCTAAATTTGTATAAAACTATATACAAAAATACACAAAAATAATTTAAATTTGTTTGAAAAGAAATATACAAAATACACATAAAATTAGGTAAATTTGCATGGAAATACATATACAAAATACACATCAAATAATGTAAATTTGAATGAAAATATATAAAGAAATACACTTAAAATAACGTAAATTTGTATAAAATATATATGCAAGATACACATTAAATAATGTAAATGTGTATAAAAAAATATATACAAAAAACATATAGAATAATGTAAAATCGTATCAAAATAAATACACAGAATATCAATAAAATAATTTAAATTTGTATGAAAATAAAGATGCAAAATTCCCAAAAATTATCGCATTTTTTTTATAAAAGTATATATACCAAAATACACATAAAATACTTAAATTTGTATTGAAATAAATATACAAAATGCATATACAGTAAGTAAATTTGTATTGAAACAGATATTCAAAAATACATATAAAACAATGTAAATTTATTTCAAAATATATATACGAATACACATAAAATAAAGTAGATTTCTATAGAAATATATATACAAAATACTTATGAAATTATGTAAATACGTATAAAAATATATATACAAAATACATATCAAATAATGTAAATTCGTGTCAAAATAAATAAACAAAATATCATGAAAAGAATGTGTATTTGTATGAAAATAGATAATAGATAATAAATTTGTATAAAATATATATGCAAGATACACATTAAATAATGTAAATATGTATAAAAAAGTATATACAAAAAACAAATAGAATAATGTAAAATCGTATCAAAATAAATACACCGAATATTAATAAAATAATGTAAATTTGTATGAAAATAAAGATGCAAAATCCCCATAAAATAGCGCATTTCTTATAAAAATATATATACCAAAATACACATACTATATTTAAATTTGTATTGAAATAAATATACAAAATGCACATACAATAAGGTAAATTTGTATTGAAAGAGATATGCAAAAATACATATAAAACAATGTAAATTTGTTTCAAAATATATATACGAATACAAATAAAAAAACGTAGATTTCTATTTAAATATATATACAAAATACACATAAAATTAAGTAAATACGTATAAAAAAATGTATACAAAATACACATAAAATTATGTAAATTCGAATTAAAATAAATAAACAAAATACCAATAAAAGAATGTGTATTTGGATAAATATAAATATACAAAATACACATACAAAATAAACATAAAATAAGGTAGATTTGTAATAAAATATATGTACAAAATACACATACAATAATGTAAAGTTATATGAAAATATATATACAAATACACATAAAATACCATGAATTTGTATAAAAAAATTATATTCAAAATAAATATTAAATAATGTAAGAGCGTATAAAAATATATATACAAAGTACATATAAAATAAAAATTAAAATGCAAAATACCTATAAAATAACACATTTTTTTATAAAATCATTGATACCAAAATACACATAAAATATTTGAACTTGTATTAAAATAAATATACAAAATGCACATACAATAAGGTAAATTTGTATTGAAATAGATATGGAAAATACATATAAAATAATGTAAATTTGTTTCAAAATATATATACGAATACTCATAAAATAACGTAGATTTCTATAAAAATACATATACAAAATACACATAAAATTAAGTAAATACGTATAAAACAATGTATACAAAATACACCTAAAACAATGTAAATTCGTATAAATGTAAATAAACAATATACCAATAAAAGAATGTGTATTTGTATAAATATAAATATACAAAATGCACATAAAATAACGTAAATTTATGTAAAATATATACATAAAATAACGCAAATTTCTATAAAAATATATGTACAAAAATGAACATTAGATGAATTTGCATAAAAATATATATACAAAACACACATTAGATAATGTAAATGAGTATAAAAATATGTATACAAAATACCTATGAAATAATCTAAATTCGTATCTAATTAAATTAAGAAATACCAATAAAATAATGTAATTTTGGATGAAAATATATATACAACGTATATATATTTACCTAAATACAAATACAAATATACACATAAAATAATATAAAATTGAATGGAATAAATATACAAAATAAACATAAAATAAGGTAAATTTGTAATGAAATATATGAAAAAATACACATAAAATAATATAAATTTGTATGAAAATATATATATATATATATATATATATATATATATATATATATATATATATATATATATATATATATATCTAGATATATATATATATATATATATATATATATATATATATATATATATATATAAATACACATTAAATAACATGAATTTGTATAAAAGTTGTATCAAAATATATACTTATACACACAATAAAATAACGTAATTTTTTTATGAAAATGTATATACAAAATACACATAAAATAATTTAAATACGTAGAAAAATATATATACAAAAAACACATAAAATAGTGTAAATATGTATGAAAATATATAAACAAATACACATAAAATAATGTAAATTTAGATAAAAAATATATACAAAATTAACATTAAATAATGTAAATATATATATAAAAAAATATATACAAAAAACACATAGAATAATGTTAAATCGTATCAAAATAAATAAAGAGAATATCAATAAAATAATGTAAATTTGTATGAAAATAAAGATGCAAAATATCCATATAATAACGCATATTTGCATAAAAATATATATACAAAAATACATATAAAATAATTAAATTTGTATTAAAATAAATATACAAAATGCACGTACAATAAAGTAAATTTGTATTGAAATAGATATGCAAAATACACATTAATAATGTAAATTTGTATCAAAATATATATATACGAATACTCATAAAATAGAGTAAATTTCTATGAAAATATACATACAAATAGATATACAAAATACACATATAATTAGTTAAATTTGTATTTAAATACATGTACAAAAAACACATAAAATAATGTAGATTTGTATGAAATGAAAACAAATACATTTTATATAAAATATATATACAAAATACACATAGAATAATGTAAAATCATATCAAAATAAATACATAGAATATCAATAAAATAATGTAAATTTGTATGAAAATAAAGATGCAAAATACCCATAAAATAAAGCAAATTTTTATAAAAATACATATACAAAAATACACATAGATTAATCAAATTTGTATTAAAATTAATATACAAAATGCACATACAATAAGGTAAATTTGTATTAAAAAAATATGCAAAATACATATAAAACAATGTAAATTTGTTTCAAAATATATATACGAATACACATAAAATAACGCAGACTTCTATAGAAATATATATACAAAATACACTTGAAATAATGTAAATACGTATAAAAATATATATACAAAATACACATTAAATAATGTTAATTCGTGTCAAAATAAATAAACCAAATATCATGAAAAGAATGTGTATTTGTATGAAAATAGATATGCAAAATACACATAAAATAACCTAAATTTGTATAAAACTATATACAAAAATACACAAAAATAATTTAAACTTGTATGAAAATAAATATACAAAAAAACATATATAATTAAAATAAGTTACTTAATTTTATATGTATTTTGTATATATATTTTTATAGAAATCTACGTTTTTTTATTTGTATTCGTATATATATTATGAAACAAATTTACATTGTTTTATATGTATTTTTGCATATCTCTTTCAATACAAATTTACCTTATTGTATGTGCATTTTGTATATTTATTTCAATGCAAATTTAAATATTTTATGTGTTTTTTGGTATATATATTTTTATAAGATTACGAAAATTTGAATAAAAATATATACAAAAAAAACAAAACAAAAAATTTCAATTTGTATGAAAATAGATATACAAAATACACATATAATTAGTTAAATTTGTATTTAAATACATGTACAAAATACACATATAATAATGTAAATTTGTATGAAATGAAAACAAATTCACATAAAATTCGCGTCAAAATAAATAAACAAAATATCAATAAAAGAATGTGTATTTGTATGAAAATAGATATACAAAATACACATAAAATAACCTAAATTTGTATCAAACTATATACAAAAATACACACAAATATTTTAAATTTGTATGAAAATAAATATTTAAAATACACATAAAATTAGGTAAATTTGTATTGAAATACATACACAAAATTCACATAAAATAATGTAAATTTGAATGAAAATACATAAACAAATACACTTAAAATAACGTAAATTTGTATAAAAAATATGTACAAAACACAAATAGAATAATGTAAAATCGTATCAAAATAAATACACAGAATATTAATAAAATAATGTAGATTTGTATGAAAATAAAGAAGCAAAATACCCATAAAATAACGCATTTATAAAAATATATATACCAAAATACACATCAAAAAATTAAATTTGTATTAAAATAAATATACAAAAAACACATACAATAAGGTAAATTTGTATTGAAATAGATATGCAAAATACATATAAAACAATGTAAATTTGTTTCAAAATATATATACGAATACACATAAAATAACGTAGATTTCTATAAAAATATATATACAAAATACATTTTATGTATTGTATGTATTGAAAGAGATATTTTATGTATTGAAAGAGATATTCAAAAATACATATAAAACAATGTAAATCTGTTTCAAAATATATATACGAATACACATAAAATAAAGTAGATTTCTATAGAAATATATATACAAAATACATATGAAATTATGTAAATACGTATGAAAATATATATACAAAATACATATCAAATAATGTAAATTCGTGTCAAAATAAATAAACAAAATATCATGAAAAGAATGTGTATTTGTATGAAAATAGATAATAGATAATAAATTTGTATAAAATATATATGCAAGATACACATTAAATAATGTAAATATGTATAAAAAGTATATACAAAAAACAAATAGAATAATGTAACATCGTATCAAATTAAATACACCGAATATTAATAAAATAATGTAAATTTGTATGAAAATAAAGATGCAAAATTCCCATAAAATAGCGCATTTCTTATAAAAATATATTTACCAAAATACACATAAAATATTTATATTTGCATTGAAATAAATATACAAAATGCACATACAATAAGGTAAATTTGTATTGAAAGAGATATGCAAAAATACATATAAAACAATGTAAATTTGTTTCAAAATATATATACGAATACAAATAAAAAAACGTAGATTTCTACAAAAATATATATACAAAATACACATAAAATTAAGTAAATACGTATAAAAAAATGTTTACAAAATACACATAAAATAATGTAATTTCGAATTAAAATAAATGTAAATTTGAATGAAAATATAAAAACAAATACACTTAAAATAACGTAGATTTGTATAAAATATATATGCAAGATACACATTAAATAATGTAAATGTGTATAAAAAAATATATACAAAAAACAAATAGAATAATGTAAAATCGTATCAAAATAAATACTCAGAATATCAATAAAATAATGTAAATTTGTATGAAAATAAAGATGCAAAATTCCAAAAAATTATCGCATTTTTTATAAAAATATATATACCAAAATACACTTAAAATATTTAAATTTGTATTAAAATAAATATACAAAATGCATATACAGTAAGGTAAATTTGTATTAAAAGAGATATTCAAAAATACATATAAAACAATGTAAATTTGTTTCAAAATATATATACGAATCCACATAAAATAAAGATTTCTATAGAAATATATATACAAAATACATATGAAATTATGTAAATACGTATAAAGATATATATACAAAATACATATCAAATAATGTAAATTCGTGTCAAAATAAATAAACAAAATATCATGTAAAGAATGTGTATTTGTATCAAAATAGATAATAGATAATAAATTTGTATAAAATATATATGGAAGATACTCATTAAATAATGTAAGTATATACAAAAAACAAATAGAATAATGTAAATTCGTATCAAAATAAATACACCGAATATTAATAAAATAATGTAAATTTGTAAGGAAATAAAGATGCAAAATTCCCATAAAATAGCGCATTTCTTATAAAAATATATATACCAAAATACACATAAAATATTTAAATTTGTATTGAAATAAATATACAAAATGCACATACAATAAGGTAAATTTGTATTGAAAGAGATATGCAAAAATACATATAAAACAATGTAAATTTGTTTCAAAATATATATACGAATACAAATAAAAAAACGTAGATTTTTATAAAAATATATATACAAAATAAACATAAAATTAATAAACGCGTATAAAAAAATGTATACAAAATACACATAAAATAATGTAAATTCGATTTAAAATAAATAAACAAAATACCAATAAAAGAATGTGTATTTGGATAAATATAAATATACAAAATACATATAGAAAATAAACATAAAATAAGGTAGATTTGTAATAAAATATTTGTACAAAATACACATAAAATAATGTAAATTTATATGAAAATATATATACAAATACATATAAAATACCATGAATTTGTATAAAAATATATATTCAAAATAAATATTATATAATGTAAAAGCGTATAAAAATATATATACAAAGTACATATAAAATAATGTAAATTCGTATCAATATAAATCAACAAAACACCAATAAAATAATATATATATATATATATATATATATATATATATATATATATATATATATATATATATATATATGTATATATATATATATATATATATATATATATATATATATATATATATATATATATATCTATATATATATATATATATATATATATATATATATATAGAAAATAAATTTACAAAATACACATAACATAACTAAAATTTGTATTAAAATATATACAAAAATACATAGAAATAATTTGAGTTTGTATGAAAATAGATATTCAAAATACACATAAAACTAGGTAAATTTCTTTTGAAATGTATATACAAAATAGCCATAAAATATTGTAAATTTGTGTCAAAATATATAAACAAATACACATAAAATAACGTAAATTTGTATGAAAAATATATACAAAATACACATAGATTAATGTCAATTCGTATCAAAATGAATCAGCAGAATATCAATAAAATAATGTATATTTGTATGAAAATAAAGATGCAAAATACCCAAAAAATAAAGCATATGTTTATAAAAATACAGATACAAAAATACACATCGAATAATTAAATTTGTATTAAAATAATATACAAAATGCGTATATAATAAGGTAAATTTGTATTGAAAAAATATGCAACATACACGTTTACTTATACAAATTTATATTATTTTATTGGGTTTTTTTTTATTTATTTTGATACGAATTACATGATTATATGTGTATTTTGTACACATTTTTTTATACGTATTTACATTATTTAATGTGTATTTTGTTTACATATTTTCATACAAATTTACGTTATTATATGTGTATTTGTATAAATATTTTGATACAAATCTACTTTATTTCATGTATTTTGTATATATTTTTCAATTCAAATTTAGCTTATTTTGTGTGTATTTTGTATATATTTTCATACAAATTTAATTACTTCTGTGTATTTATGTATATAGTTTTATATAAATTTACGTTATTTTATGTGTATTTTGTATATTTATATTTATACAAATACATACTTTATTGGTATTTTGTTTATTTATTTGATGAATTTACATTATTTTATGTGTATTTTGTATACATTTTTTTATACGTATTTACTTCATTTTATGTGTATTTTGTATATATATATTTATAGAAATCTACGTTATTTTATGTGTATTCGTATACATATTTTGAAACAAATTTACTTTGCTTTATATGTATTTTGCGTATCTATTTCAATACAAATTTACCTTATTGTATGTGTTTTTTATATATTTATTTTAATACAAATCTAATTTTTTTATGTGTATTTTAGTATATATATTTTAATAAATTAAAAAAATGCGTTATTTTATGGGTATTTTGCCTCTTTATTTTCATACAAATTTACATTATTTTATTAATATTCTGTGTATTTATTTTGATACTATTTTACATTATTCTATTTGTGTTTTGTATATATTTTTTTATCCAAATTTACGTTATTTTAAGTGTATTTGTTTATGTATTTTCAATCAAATTTACATTATTTTATGTGTATTTTGTATATGTATTTCCATACAAATTGACCTAATTTTATGTCTATTTTGTATATTTATTTTCATACAAATTTAAAATATTTTTGTGTATTTTTGTATATAGTTTGATACAAATTTAGGTTATTTTATGTGTATTTTGAATATCTATTAAATATATATAGAAAATATATATGAAATGATGTAAATACGTATAAAAATATATATACAAAATACATATCAAATAATGTAAATTCTAGTCAAAATAAATAAACAAAATATCATGAAAAGAATGTGTATTTGTATGAAAATATAAAATAGATAATAAATTTGTATAAAATATATATGCAAGATACACATTAAATAATGTAAATATGTATAAAAAAGTATATACAAAAAACAAATAGAATAATGTAAAATCGTATCAAAAAAAATACACCGAATATTAATAAAATAATGTAAATTTTTATGAAAATATATATGCAAAATTCCCATAAAATAGCGCATTTCTTATAAAAATATATATATAAAAATACATATAAAATTTTTAAATTTGTATTGAAATAAATATACAAAATGCATATACAATAAGGTAAATTTGTATTGAAAGAGATATGCAAAAATACATATAAAACAATTTAAATTTGTTTCAAAATATATATACGAATACAAATAAAAAAACGTAGATTTCTACAAAAATATATATACAAAATACACATAAAATTAAGAAAATACGTATAAAAAAATGTATTCAAAATACACATAAAATAATGTAAATTCGAATTAAAATAAATAAACAAAATACCAATAAAAGAATGTGTATTTGGTAAATATAAATATACAAAATACACATACAAAATAAACATAAAAATAGGTAGATTTGTAATAAAATATATGTACAAAATACACATACAATAATGTGAATTTATATGAAAATATATATACAAATACACATAAAATACCATGAATTTGAATAAAAAATTATATTCAAAATAAATATTAAATAATGTAAGAGCGTATAAAAATATATATACAAAGTACATATAAAATGAAAATTAAGATGCAAAATACCTATAAAATAATGCATTTTTTTATAAAATTATTGATACCAAAAAACACATAAAATATTTGAACTTGTATTAAAATAAATATACAAAATGCACATACAATAAGGTAAATTTGTATTGAAATAGATATGGAAAATACATATAAAATAATGTAAATTTGTTTCAAAATATATATACGAATACACATAAAATAACGTAGATTTCTATATAAATACATATACAAAATACATAAAATTAAGTAAATACGTATAAAAATGTATACAAAATACACATAAAATAATGTAAACTCGTATAAATGTAAATAAACAATATACCAATAAAAGAATGTGTATTTGTATAAATATAAATATACAAAATGCACATAAAATAACGTAAATTTATATAAAACTATATACATAAAATAACGCAAATTTCTATAAAAATATATGTACAAAAATGAACATTAGATAAATTTGTATAAAAATATATATACAAAACACACATTAGATAATGTAAATGAGTATAAAAATATGCATACAAAATACCTAGGAAATACTAAATTCGTATCGAATTAAATTAAGAAATACCAATAAAATAATGTAATTTTGGATGAAAATATATATACAAAATACACAAAATAACCTAAATACAAATACAAATATACACATAAAATAATTTAAAATTGAATGAAATAAATATACAAAATAAACATAAAATAAGGTAAATTTGTAATGAAATATATGAAAAAATACACATAAAATAATATAAATTTGTATGAAAATATATATACAAATACACATTAAATAACATGAATTTGTATAAAATTTGTATCAAAATATATACTTATACACACAATAAAATAACGTAATTTTTTTATGAAAATGTATATACAAAATACACATAAAATAATTTAAATACGTAGAAAAATATATATACAAAAAACACATAAAATAGTGTAAATATGTATGAAAATATATAAACAAAAACACATAAAATAATGTAAATTTGGATAAAAAATATATACAAAATTAACATTAAATAATGTAAATATATATATAAAAAATATATACAAAAAACACATAGAATAATGTTAAATCGTATCAAAATAAATAAAGAGAATATCAATAAAATAATGTAAATTTGTATGAAAATAAGGATGCAAAATATCCATATAATAACGCATATTTGCATAAAAATATATATACAAAAATACATATAAAATAATTAAATTTGTATTAAAATATATGCATAAAATATGTGCATAAAAATGCACGTAAAATAAAGTAAATTTGTATTGAAATAGATATGCAAAATACACATTAATAATGTAAATTTGTATCAAAATATATATACGAATACTCATAAAATAGAGTAAATTTCTTTGAAAATATACATACAAAATAGATATACAAAAAACACATATAACTAGTTAAATATGTATTTAAATACATGTACAAAAAACACATAAAATAATGTAGATTTGTATGAAATGAAAACAAATACATTTTATATAAAATATATATACAAAATACACATAGAATAATGTAAAATCATATCAAAATAAATACACAGAATATCAATAAAATAATGTAAATTTGTATGAAAATAAAGATCCAAAATACCCATAAAATAAAGCATATTTTTATAAAAATATAAATTCAAAAATACACTTAGGTGAATCAAATTTGTATTAAAATTAATATACAAAATACACATACAATAAAGTAAATTTGTATTAAAAAAATATGCAAAATACACATAAAACAATGTAAATTTGTTTCAAAATATATATACGAATACACATAAAATAACGCAGATTTCTATAGAAATATATATACAAAATACACTTGAAATAATGTAAATACGTATAAAAATATATATACAAAATACACATTAAATAATGTTAATTCGTGTCAAAATAAATAAACAAAATATAATGAAAAGAATGTGTATTTGTATGAAAATAGATATACAAAATATACATAAAATAACCTAAATTTGTATAAAACTATATACAAAAATACACAAAAATAATTTAAACTTGAATGAAAATAAATATACAAAAAACATATAAAATTAGGTAAATTTGTATTGAAATACATATACAAAATACACATAAAATAATGTAAATTTGAATGAAAATATATTAACATATAGACTTAAAATAACGTAAATTTGTATCAAATATATATACAAAAAACATTAAATAATGTAAATATGTATAAAAAAATATATACAAAACACAAATAAAATAATGTAAAATCGTATCAAAATAAATACAGAAAATATTAATAAAATAATGTAAATTTGAATGAAAATTAAGATACAAAATACCCATAAAATAATGCATTTTTTATAAAAACATATATACGAAAAAACATAATATATTTGATTTTGTATTAAAATAAATAGATATACAAAATACTCATAAAATAAACTAAACTTGATTTGAAATATATATACAAAATACATAAAATAATGTAAATTTGTATCAAAATACTTATACAAATACACATATAATAACGCAAATTTGTATAAAAATATATAAACAAAATACACATTAAATAATGTAAATACGTATAAAAAAATGTACAAAATACACAAATAATCATGTAATTCGTATCAAAATAAATAGACAAAATACCAATAAAATAATGTAAATTTCTATGAGAAAACATATACAAAATACACATAAATAACGCAAATATCAATAAAAATATATATAATATAATATATTTTTAAATATATTTAAAATATTTAATGTATATTTTGTATACATATTTTATCCAAATTTACGTTATTTTATATGTATTTGTTTATATATTTTCATACAAATTTACATTATTTTATGTGAGTTTTGTATATGTATTTCAATACAAATTTGCCTAACTTTATGTGTATTTTGCATATCTATTTTCAAACAAATTAAAAAAAAATTGTGTATTTTTGTATATATTTTTATACAAATTTTAGTTATTTTATTAGTTTTTTGTATATATATTTTCCTACAAATATACATTCTTTTATTGGATTTTTGTTTATTTAATTTTTTACGAATTTACATTATTTTATGTGTATTTTGTATATATATTTTCTACGTATTTAAATTATTTTATGTGTATTTATATATACATTTTCATAAAATTTACGTTATTTTATTGTGTGTATTCGTATATATTTTGAAACAAATTTTATACAAATTCATGTTATTTTATGTGTATTTGTATATATATTTTCATACAAATTTATATTATTTTATGTGTATACTTACATATATTTTATTACAAATTTACCTTATTTTTATGTTAATTTTGTATATTTATTTCATTCAATTTTAAATTATTTAATGTGTATACTTGTATTTGTATTTAGGTTATTTTATGTGTGTTTTCTATATATATTTTCATCCAAAATTACATTATTTTATTGTTATTTTCTTAATTTAACTCGAAACGAATTTAGATTATTTCATAGGTATTTTGTATACATATTTTTATACTCATTTACATTATCTAATGTGTGTTTTGTATATATTTTTTTATGCAAACTAATTTTATGTGCATTTTTGTACATATATTTTTATAGAAACTTAAAACGTTATTTTATGTGTATTTTGTATATGTTTTCTCATACAAATTTACTTTATTTAATTAGTTTTTTGTTTATTTATTTTGATACGAATGACTTGATTATTTGTGTATTTGTATATGTTTTTTCAAACAAATTTATATTATTTCATTGGTATTTTGTTTATTTATTTTGATACGAATTACATGATTATATGTGTATTTTGTACATATTTTTTATACGTATTTACATTATTTAATGTGTATTTTGTTTATATATTTTCATACAAATTTACATTAATATATGTGTATTTGTATAAATATTTTGATACAAATTTACTTTAATTAATGTATTTTGTATGTATATATTTCAATTCAAATTTAGCTTATTTTGTGTGTATTTTGTATATCTATTTTCATACAAATTTAATTACTTCTGTGTATTTTTATATAGTTTTATACAAATTTACGTTATTTTATGTGTATATTGTATATTTATATTTATACAAATACACAATCTTTTTTTGGTATTTTGTTTATTTATTTTGATACGAATTTACATTATTTTATGTGTAGTTTGTATAAATTTTTTATACGTATATATACAAAACACACATTAGATAATGTAAATGAGTATAAAAATATGTGTATTTTGTATATATATTTTTATACAAATCTACGTTATTTTATGTGTATTCGTATATATATTTTGAAACAAATTTATTATATGTGTATTTGTATAAATATTTTGATACAAATTTACTTTATTTCATGTATTTTGTATATATATTTCAATTCAAATTTAGCTTTTTTTTATCTGTATTTTATATATCTATTTTCATACGAATTTAATTACTTCTGTGTATTTTTGTATATAGTTTTATACAAATTTACGTTATTTTATGTGTATTTTGTATATTTATATTTATACAAATACACATTCTTTTTTTGGTATTTTGTTTATTTATTTTGATACGAATTTACATTATTTTATGTGTAATTTGTATACATTTTTTTATACGTATTTACTTCATTTATTCATTTATTTATTTGTATATATTTTTATAGAAATCTACGTTATTTTATGTGTATTCGTATATATATTTTGAAACAAATTTACATTGTTTTATATGTATTTTGCATATCTATTTCAATACAGATTTACATTATTATATGTGTATTTTGTATATTTATTTTAATACAAATTAATTTTTTATGTGTATTTTTGTAAATATATTTTTATAAAAAAATGCGTTATTTTATGGGTATTTTGCATCTTTATTTTCATACAAATTTACATTATTTTATTAACATTCTGTGTATTTTTTTTATACGATTTTACATTATTCTATTTGTGTTTTGTATATATATTTTTTATACATATTTACATTATTTAATAAGTATTTTGTATATATATTTTATACAAATTTACGTTAATTTAAGTGTATTTGTTTATATATTTTCATTCAAATTTACATTATTTTATGTGTATTTTGTATATGTATTTCAATACAAACTTACCTAATTTTATGTGTATTTTGTATATTTATTTTCATACAAATTTAATTTATTTTTGTGTATTTTTATATATAGTTTTATACAAATTTACGTTATTTTATGTGTATTTTATACATGTATTTTCATACAAATACACATTCTCTTCTTGATATTCTTATTTATTTTGTCACGAGTTTACATTATTTAATGTGTATTTTGTATATATATTTTTATACGTATTTACATCATTTCATGTGTATTTGTATATATATTTCTATAGCTATCTACGTTTTTTTAAGTGTATTCGTATATATATTTTGAAACAAATCTTCATTATTTTATGTTTATTTTGTATATATATTCCATTACAAATTTGCCTTATTTTATGTTTATTTTTATATCTATTTTCATTCAAATTCAAATTATTTTATGTGTATATATTTATTTGTATATACGTTCTTTTATGTGTATTTTCTATATATATTTTCATTCAAAATTACATTATTTTATCGGTATTTTGTTCATTTTTTTCGATACGAATTTAGATTATTTCAAATGTATTTTCTATACATATACATATAGAGTAAATTTCTATGAAAATATATATTGAAAATACATATAAAATTATGTAAATAAGTATAAAAATATATATATCAAATACACCTAAAAAAATGAGAATTCAATATAAATTTACCTTATTGTATGTGCATTGTGTATATTTATTTCAATACAAATTTAAATATTTTATGTGTATTTTGGTATATATATTTTTATAAGAAATGCGCTATTTTATGGGAATTTTGCATCTTTATTTTCATACAAACTTACATTATTTTATTTTCATAGAAATTTACTCTATTTTATGAGTATTCGTATATATATTTTGATACAAATTTACATTATTGATGTGTATTTTGCATATCTATTTCAATACAGATTTACCTTATTGTATGTGTATTTTGTCTATTTATTTTAATACAAATTAATTTTTTTATGTGTATTTTTGTATAAATATATTTCTATAAAAAAAATGCGTTATTTTATGGGTATTTTGCATCTTTATTTTCATACAAATTTACATTTTTTTATTAATATTCTGTGTATTTATTTTGATACGATTTTACATTATTCTATTTGTGTTTTGTATATATTTTTTTATTCAAATTTACGTTATTTTAAGTAAAAATATATATACAAAAATACACATAAAATAATTGAATTTGCATCAAAATAAATATACAAAAGGCACATACAATAAAGAAAATTTGTATTGAAATAGATATGCGAAATACACATAAAGAATGTAAATTTGTATCAAAATATATATACGAATACACATAAAATAGAGTAAATTTCTATGAAAATATATATTCAAAAGACATATAAAATTATGTAAATAAGTATAAAAATATATATATCAAATACACCTAAAATAATGAAAACTCGTATCAAAATAAATAAACAAAATTCCGATAAAAGAACGTATATTTGTAGGAAAATAAATATACAAAATTCACATAAAATTACGAAAATTTGAATAAAAATATATACTAAAATATACAAAATTAATTTCAATTTGTATGAAAATAGATATACATAATACACATATAATTAGTTAAATTTGTATTTAAATACATGTACAAAATACACATAAAATAATGTAAATTTGTATGAAATGAAAACAAATTCACATAAAATAACGTTCATTTGTATGAAATATATATACAAAACATACATAGAATAATGAAAAATCGTATCAAAATAAATACACAGAATATCAATAAAATAATGTAAATTTGTATGAAAATAAAGATGCAAAATACCCATAAAATAAAGCATTTTTTTATGAAAATACATATACAAAAATACACATAGAATAATTAAATTTGTATTAAAATTAATATACAAAATGCACGTACAATAAGGTAAATTTATATTGAAAAAATATGCAAAATGCACATAAAGCAATGTATATTTGTTTCAAAATATATATACGAATACACATAAAATAACATATATTTCTATAGAAATATATATACAAAATACACATGAAATGACGTAAATACGTATAAAAATATATATACACAATACACATTAAATAATGTGAATTCGCGTCAAAATAAATAAACAAAATATCAATAAAAAATGTGTATTTGTATGAAAATAGATATACAAAATACACATAAAATATTTTAAATTTATATAAAACTCTTTTTATAAAAATATATATACCAAAATAATAAAATTTTTAAATTTGTATTACAATAAATATACAAAATGCACATACAATAAGGTAGATTTATATTGAAATAGATATGCTAAATACATATAAAACAATGTAAATTTGCTTCAAAATATATATACCAATACACATAAAATAACGTAGATTACTATAAAAATATATATACAAAATACACATTAAATGAAGTAAATACGTATAAGAAAATGTATACAAAGTACACATAAAATAATTAAATTTGTATTAAAATAAATATACAAAATACACATACAATAAGGTAAATCTATATTGAAATAGATATGCAAAATAAACATAAAATAATGTAAATTTGTATCAAATCATATACGAATACACACAATAAAATAACGTAAATTTTTATGAAAATGTATATAAAAAATACACATAAAATAATGTAAATACGTAGAAAAATATATATACAAAATACACATAAAATTATGTAAATTCTTATGAAAATAAATGAACAAAATTCCACTAAAAGAATGTATATTTGTAGGAAAATATAAATACAAAATACAAATAAAATAACTAAAATTTGTATAAAAATATATAAAAAATACATAAAAATAATTTAAATTTGTTTGAAAATAGATATGCAAAATACACATAAAATTAGGCAAATCTGTATTGAAATACATATACAAATTACACATAAAATATTGTAAATTTGTATGAAAATATATAAACAATACACATACAATAGCTTAAATTTATATAAAATATATATACAAAATATACATTAAATAATGTAAATGTGTATAAAAATATATATACAAAATACACATAGAATAATGTAAAATCGTATCAAAATAAATAAACAGAATATCAATAAAATAATGTAAATTTGTATGAAAATAAAGATGCAAAATACCCAAATAATAACGCATATTTTTACAAAAATACACATAAAATAATTAAATTTGTATTAAAATAAATATACAAAATACACATACAATATGGTAAATTTGTATTGAAATAGATATGCAAAATAAACATAAATAATGTAAATTTGTATCAAAATATATATACGAATACCCATAAAATAGAGTAAATTTCCATGAAAATATATATTCAAAACACAAATAAAATGATATAAATAAGTATAAAAATATACATATCAAATACACCTAAAATAATGTAAATTCATATAAAAATAAATTAACAAAATTACGATAAAAGATGCAAGATACACATTAAATAATGTAAATATTTAAAAAAAAAATATATACAAAAAAAAAATAGATTAATGTGAAATCGTATCAAAATAAATTCACCGAATATTAATAAAATAATGTAAATTTGTATGAAAATAAAGATGCAAAATTCTAATCAAATAGCGCATTTCTTATAAAATATATATACCAAAATACACATAAAATATTTAAATTTGTATTGAAATAAATATACAAAAAGCACATACAGTAAGGTAAATTTGTATTGAAAGAGATATGCAAAAATACATATAAAACAATGTAAATTTGTTTCAAAATATATATACGAATACACATAAAATAACGTAGATTTCTATAAAAATATATATACAAAATACACATAAAATTAAGTAAATACGTATAAAAATAGATATACAAAATACACATAGAATAATGTAAAATTGTTTAAAAAAAAAAAACAGAATATAAATAAAATAATGTAAATTTGTATGAAAATAAAAATGCAAAATACCCATAAAATAAAGCATATTTTTATAAAAATACATATACAAAAATACACATAGCATAATTAAATTTGTAGTAAAATTAATATACAAAATGCATATACAATAAGGTAAATTTGTATTGAAAAAATATGCAAAATACAAATAAAACAGTGTAAATTTATTTCAAAATCTATATACGAATACTCATAAATCAACGTAGATTTCTATAGAAATATATATACAAAATACACATCAAATGATGTAAACACGAATAAAAAAAAAAAATATATATATATATATATATATATATATATATATATATATATATATATATATATATATATATATATATATATATATATATATATATATATATATATATATATATATATATATATATATATATGTATATATATATATATATATATATATATATATATATATATATATATATATATATATATATATATAAAATACACATTAAATAATGTAAACTCGCGTCAAATTAAATAAACAAAATATCAATAAAAGAATGTGTATTTGTATGAAAATAGATATACAATATACACATAAAATCACCTAAATTTGTATAAAACTATATACAAAAATACACTAAAATAATTTTAATTTGTATGAAAATAAATATACAAAATACACATAAAATTAGGTAAATTTGTATTGAAATACATTTACAAAATACACATAAAATAATGTAAATTTGAATAAAAATATATAAACAAATACACTTAAAATAACGTAAATTTGTATAAAATATATATAAAAAATATACATTAAATAATGTAAATATGTATAAAAGAATATATACAAAACACAAATAGAATAATATAAAATCGTATCAAAATAAATACACAGAATATTAATAAAATAATGTAAATTTGTATGAAAATTAAGATGCAAAATACCCATAAAATAACGCATTTTTTCTAAAAATATTTATACCAAGACACACATAAAATATTTGAATTTGTATTAAAATAAATATACAAAATGCACATACAATAAGGTAAATTTGTATTGAAATAGATATTCAAAATACATATAAAACCATTTAAATTTTTAAAAAAATATATATACGAATACACATAAAATAACGTAGATTTCTATGAAAATAAATATTCAAAATACACA
Source organism: Eriocheir sinensis (assembly GCF_024679095.1). NCBI lineage: Eukaryota > Metazoa > Arthropoda > Malacostraca > Decapoda > Varunidae > Eriocheir > Eriocheir sinensis. The sequence goes on from NW_026110552.1 coordinate 741,238, forward strand.
TAAAATGAAGTAAATACGTATAAAAAAAGGTATACAAAATACACATAAAATAATGTAAACTTGTATCAAAATAAATAAACAAAATACTAATAAAAGAAAGTGTATTGTATATATATAAATTTACAAAATACAAATAAAATAACGTAAATTTATATAAAACTATATGCAAAAATACAGAAAAGTAATTAAATTTGTGTGAAAATAGATATACAAAATACATGTCTATTTTGTATATTTATTTTCATACAAATTGAAATTATTTTAGTTTATTTTTTTATATATTTTCATACAATTTTTCGTTATTTAATGTGTATTTTGTATATTTATTTTCTACAAATATACGTTCTTTTATCTGAATTTTGTTTATTGAATTTGTAACGAATTTACCTTATTTTGTATATCTATTTTCATACAAATTAAAATACTTCTGTGTATTTTTTTATATAGTTTTATATAAATTTAAGTTATTTTATGTGTATTTTGTATATTTATATTTATACAAATACACATTCTTTTATTGATATTTTGTATATTTATTTTGATACGAATTTACATTATTTTATGTGTATTTTGTATACATTTTTTTTATACGTATTTACTTCATTTTATGTGTATTTTGTATATATATTTTTTTAGAAATCTACGTTATTTTATGTGTATTCGTATATATATTTTGAAACAAATTTACATTGTTTTATATGTATTTTGCATATCTATTTCAATACAAATTTACCTTATAGAATGTGTTTTTTGTATATTTATTTTAATACAAATTTAATTTTTTGATGTGTATTTTGGTATATATATTTTTATAAATAAAAAAAATGCGTTATTTTATGGGTATTTTTATAAATATTTTGATACAAATCTACATTATTTTATGTCTTTTGTATATACATTTCAATTCAAATTTAGCTTATTTTATCTGTATTTTGTATATCTATTTTCATACGAATTTAATTACTTCTGTGTATTTTTGTATATAGTTTTATATAAATTTACGTTATTTTATGTATTTTGTATATTTATATTTATACAAATACACATTCTTTTTTTGGTATTATGTTTATTTATTTTGATACGAATTTACATTATTTTATGTGTAATTTGTATACATTTTTTTATACGTATTTACTTCATTTTTATGTATTTTGTATATATATTTTATACAAATCTTCGTTATTTTATGTGTATTCGTATATATTTTGAAACAAATTTACATTGTTTTATATGTAATTTGCATATCTATTTCAATACAGATTTACCTTATTATGTGTATTTTGTATATTTATTTTAATACAAATTAATTTTTCATGTGTATTTTGGTATATATATTTTTATAAAAATGCGTTATTTAATGGGTATTTTGCATCTTTATTTTCATACAAATTTACATTGTTTTATTAATATTCTGTATTTATTTGATACGATTTTACCTTATTCTATTTGTGTTTTGTATATATTTTTTTATACATATTTACATTATTTAATGTGTATTTGGTATATTTTAAAACAAATTTACGTTATTTTATGCGCATCTGTTAAAATATTTTGATACAAAATTACATTATTTTATATATTTTGTATATATATATTTCAATACAAATTTAGTTTGATTTATGTATATTTTGTATATCTATTTTCATTTGTATCAAAATAAATAAACAAAATAGCAATAAAATAATGTAAATTTGTATGAGAAAACATATACAAATGCACATAAAATAAAGTAAATTTGCAAATTTGTATTGAAATAGATATGCAAAATACATATAAAACAATGTAAATTTGTTTCAAAATATATATACGAATACACATAAAATAACGTAGATTTCTATAAAAATATGTATAAAATACACATAAAATGAAGTAAATACGTATAAAAAAATGAATACAAAAAATACATAAAAATCGTATCAAGATAAATAAACAAAATACCAGTAAAAGAATGTGTATTTGTAAAAATATAAATATACAAAATACACATAAAATATCGTAAAATTTGTATAAAACTATATATAAAAATACACAGAAGTAATTAAATTTGTATAAAAATATATATACAAAATACAGCTAAATTAAGCTAAATTTGAATTGAAATGTACATACAAAATACTTAAAATAATGTAAATCTGTATCAAAATATTTATACAAATACATATAATAACGTAGATTTGTTTAAAAATATATAAACAAAATACACATTAAGTAATGTAAATACGTATAAAAAATATGTAGAAAATACACATATAATCATGTAATTCGTATCAAAATAAATAAACAAAATAGCAATAAAATAATGTAAATTTGTATGAGAAAACATATACAAATAACGCAAATTTCTATAAAAATATATGTACAAAAATGCACATAAAATAAAGTAAATTTGCAAAAAAATATATATACAAAACATACACTAAATAATGTAAATGCGTACATAAAATAACCTAAATTTGTATAAAACAATATACAAAAATACACAAAAATAATTTAAATTTGTTTGAAAAGAAATATACAAAATACACATTAAATAATGTTAATTCGTGTCAAAATAAATAAACAAAATATCATGAAGAGAATGTGTATTTGTATGAAAATAGATAAACAAAATACACATAAAATAACCTAAATTTGTATAAAAGTATATACAAAAATACACAAAAATAATTTAAACTTGTATGAAAATAAATATTCAAAAAACATATAAAATTAGGTAAATTTGTATTGAAATACATATACAAAATACACTGAAAATAATGTAAATTTGAATGAAAATATATAAACATATAGACTTAAAATAACGTAAATTTGTATCAAATATATATACAAGAAAACATTAAATAATGTAAATATGTATAAAAAAATATATACAAAACACAAATAAAATAATGTAAAATCGTTTCAAAATAAGTACAGAAAATATTAATAAAATAATGTAAATTTGTATGAAAATTAAGATGCAAAATACCTATAAAATAATGCATTTTTTATAAAAATATATATACGAAAAAACATAAAATATTTGATTTTGTATTAAAATAAATAGATATACAAAATACTCATAAAATAAGCTAAATTTGAATTGAAATATATATACAAAATACATAAAATAATGTAAATTTGTATGAAAATACTTTTACAAATACACATATAATAACGTAAATTTAAATAAAAATATATAAACAAAATACACATTAAATAATGTAAATACGTATAAAAAAATGTACAAAATACACAAATAATCATGTAATTCGTATCAAAATAAATAGACAAAATACAAATAAAATAATGTAAATTTCTATGAGAAAACATATACAAAATACACATAAATAACGCAAATATCAATAAAAATATATATAATATAATATATTTTTAAACATATTTAAAATATTTAATGTATATTTTGTATATATATTATCAAATTTACGTTATTTTATATGTATTATTATATTTTCATACAAATTTACATTATTTCATGTGAGTTTTGTGTATGTATTCAATACAAATTTGCCTAACTTTATGTGTATTTTGCATATCTATTTTCAAACAAATTTAAATTATTTTTGTGTATTTTGTATATATTTTATACAAATTTTATTTATTTATTTGTTTTTATATATATTTTCCTAAATATACATTCTTTTATTGGAATTTTGTGTATTTAATTTTACAATTTACATTATTTTATGTGTATTTTGTATATATATATTCTACGTATTTAAATTATTTTATGTGTATTTTATATATACATTTTCATAAAAATTTACGTTATTTTATTGTGTGTATTCGTATATATTTTGAAACAAATTTTATACAAATTCATGATATTTTATGTGTATTTGTATATATATTTTCATACAAATTTATATTATTTTATGTGTATTCTTACATATATTTTATTACAAATTTACCTTATTTTATGTTTATTTTGGATATTTATTTTATTTAATATAATCAAATTTAAATTTATTGTATATGCATTTTGTATATTAATTTTAATACAAATTTAATTATTCTATGTGTATTTTTCTATATGTATTTTTATAAAAATATGCTTTATTTTATGGGTATTTTGCATCTTTATTTTCATACAAATTTACGTTATTTTATTGATATTCTGCTCATTCATTTTGATACGAATTGACATTATTCTATGTGTATTTTTCATACAAATTTACGTTATTTTATGTGTATTTGTTTATATATTTTGACACAAATTTACAATATTTTACGGGTATTTTGTATATATATTTCAAAAGAAATTTACCTAGTTTTATGTGTATTTTGAATATCTATTTTCATTCAAACTCAAATTATTTTTATGTATTTTTGTATATATTTCAATACAAATTTTAGTTAGGTTATGTGTATTTTGTAAATCTATTTTCATTCAAATATATATTATTTTATTGGTATTTTGTTGATTTATATTGATACGAATTTACATTATTTTATATGTACTTTTTATATATATTTTTATACGCATTTACATTATTTAATATTTATTTTGAGTATATAATTTTATACAAATTCATGGTATTTTATGTGTAATTGTATATATATTTTCATATAAATTTACATTATTTTATGTGTATTTTGTACATATATTTCATTACAAATTTACCTTATTTTGTTTATTTTGTATCTGTATTTTGTACATTTATATTTATACAAATACACATTCTTTTATTGGCATTTTGTTTATTTATTTTGTTTCGAATTTACATTATTTTATGTGTATTTTGTTTACATTTCTTTATACGTATTTACTTAATTTTATGTGTATTTTGTATATATATTTTTATAGAAATCTACGTTATTTTATGTGTATTCGTACATATATTTTGAAACAAATTTACATTGTTTTATATGTACAATAAGGTAAATTTGTATTGAAATAGATATGCAAAATACATATAAAGCAATGTAAATTTGTTTCAAAATATGTATACGAATACACATAAAATAACGTAGATTTCTATAAAAATATATATACAAAATACACATAAAATGAAGTAAATACGTATAAAAAATGTATACAAAATACACATAAAATAATGTAAATTCGTATCAAAATAAATAAGCAAAATACCAATAAAAGAATGTGTATTTGTATAAATATAAATATACAAAATACACATAAAATAACGTAAATGTATATAAAACTATATAAAAAATACACAGAAGTAATTAAATTTGTATGAAAATATATACAAAATACACACAGAATAAGCTAAATTTGAATTGAAATATATATACAAAATACATGAAATAAAGTAAATTGGTATCAAAATATTTATACAAATACACATATAATAACGCAAATTTGTATGAAAATATATAAACAAAATACACATTATATAATGTAAATAGTATAAAAAAATGTGTACAAAATACACATATAATCATGTAATTCGTATCAAAATATATAAACAAAATACCAATAAAATAATATAAATTTGCATGAGTAAACGTGTATAAATATAAATGTACAAAATACACATACAAAATAAACATAAAATAAGGTAAATTTGTAATGAAATATATGTACAAAATACACATAAAATAATGTAAATTTATATGAAAATATATATACAAATACACATAAAATACCATGAATTTGTATAAAATTATATATTCAAAATATATATTAAATAATGTAAATGCGTATAAAAAATATATATAAAAAGTACATATAAAATAATGTAAATTCGTATCAATATAAATCAACAAAATACCAATAAAATAATATATATTTGAATGAAAATAGATTTACAAAATACACATAACATAGCTAAAATTTGTATTGAAATATATACATATATACATAAAAATTTTTATACTCAAAATACACATAAAACTAGGTAAATTTCTTTTGAAATATATATATATACAAAATACCCATAAAATATTGTAAATTTGTGTCAAAATATATAAACAAATACACATAAAAGAATGTCAAATCGTATCAAAATGAATGAGCAGAATATCAATAAAATAACGTAAATTTTGTATGAAAATAAAGATGCAAAATACCCATAAAATAAAGCATATTTTTATAAAAATACATATACAAAAATACACATAGAATAATTAAATTTGTATTAAAATTAATATACAAAATGCATATACTATAAGGTAAATTTGTATTAAAAAAATATGGAAAATACACTTAAAAGTGTAAATTTGTTTAAAAATCTATATACGAATACACATAATATAACGTAGATTTCTATAGAAATATATATACAAAATACACATGAAATGATGTAAATACGTATAAAAATATATATACAAAATACACATTAAATAATTTAAGTTCTCGTCAAAATAAATAAACAAAATATCAATAAAAGAATGTGTATTTGTATAAAAATAGATATACAAAATACTCATAAAATAACCTAAGTTTGTATAAAACTATATACAAAAATACACAAAAATAATTTAAATTTGTATAAAAATAAATATATAAAATACACATAAAATTAGGTAAATTTGTATTGAAATACATATACAAAATACACATAAAATAATGGAAATTTGAATGAAAATATATAAACATAATATACACTTAAAATAACGTAAATTTGTATCAAATATATATACAAAATACTAATTAAATAATGTAAATATGTATAAAAAAATATATTCAAAACACAAATAAAATAATGTAAAATCGTATCAAAATAAATACACAGAATATTAATAAAATAATGTAAATTTGTATGAAAATAAAGATACAGAATAGCCATAAAATAACGCATTTTTTATAAAAATATATATACCAAAATACACATAAAATATTAAAATTTGTATTAAAATAAATATAAAATATGCACATACTGTAAGGTAAATTTGTATTGAAATATATATGCAAAATACATATAAAACAATGTAAATTTGTTTCAAAATATATATACGAATACACATAAAATAACGTTGATTTCTATAAAAATATATACAAAATACACATAAAATGAAGTAAATACGAATAAAAAAATGAATACAAAATACACATAAAAATCGTATCAAAATAAATAAACAAAATACTAGTAAAAGAAAGTGTATTTGTATAAATATAAATATACAAAATTCACATAAAATATCGTAGATTTGTATAAAAGTATATACAAAAATACACAGAAGTTATTAAATTTGTATGAAAATATATATACAAAATACAGCTAAAACAAGCTAAATTTGTACATACAAAATACTTAAAATAATGTAAATCTGTATCAAAATATTTATACAAATACATATAATAACGTAGATTTGTTTAAAAATATATAAACAAAATACACATTAAGTAATGTAAATACGTATAAAAAATAAGTACAAAATACACATATAATCATGTAATTCGTATCAAAATAAATAAACAAAATAGCAATAAAATAATGTGAATTTGTGAGAAAACATATACAAATAAAGCAAATTTCTATAAAATATATGTACAAAATGCACATAAAATAAAGTTAGCATAAAAATATATATACAAAACACACACTAAATAAAGTAAATGCGTACATAAAATAACCTAAATTTGTATAAAACTATATACAAAAATACACAAAAATAATTTAAATTTGTTTGAAAAGAAATATACAAAATACACATAAAATTAGGTAAATTTGTATGAAATACATATACAAAATACACATCAAATAATGTAAATTTGAATGAAAATATATAAACAAATACACTTAAAATAACGTAAATTTGTATAAAATATATGCAAGATACACATTAAATAATGTAAATGTGTATAAAAAAATATATACAAAAAACAAATAGAATAATGTAAAATCGTATCAAAATAAATACACAGAATATCAATAAAATAATGTAAATTTGTATGAAAATATAGATACAAAATTCCCAAAAATTATCGCATTTTTTATAGAAATATATTTACCAAAATACACATAAAATATTTAAATTTGTATTGAAATAAATATACAAAATGCATATACAGTAAGGTAAATTTGTATTGAAAGAGATATTCAAAAATACATATAAAACAATGTAAATTTGTTTCAAAATATATATACGAATACACATAAAATAAAGTAGATTTCTATAGAAATATATATACAAAATACATATGAAATTATGTAAATACGTATAAAAATATATATACAAAATACATATCAAATAATGTAAATTCGTGTCAAAATAAATAAACAAAATATCATGAAAAGAATGTGTATTTGTATGAAAATAGATAATAGATAATAAATTTGTATAAAATATATATGCAAGATACACATTAAATAATGTAAATATGTATAAAAAAGTATATACAAAAAACAAATAGGATAACGTAACATCGTATCAAAATAAATACACCGAATATTAATAAAATAATGTAAATTTGTATGAAAATAAAGATGCAAAATTCCCATAAAATAGCGCATTTCTTATAAAAAATATATACCAAAATACACATAAAATATTTAAATTTGCATTGAAATAAATATACAGAATGCACATACAATAAGGTAAATTTGTATTGAAAGAGATATGCAAAAATACATATAAAACAATGTAAATTTGTTTAAAAATATATATACGAATACAAATAAAAAAACGTAGATTTCTATAAAAATATATACAAAATACACATAAAATTAAGTAAATACGTATAAAAAAATGTATACAAAATACACATAAAATAATGTAATTTCTAATTAAAATAAATGTAAATTTGAATGAAAATATATAAACAAATACACTTAAAATAACGTAAATTTGTATAAAATATATATGCAAGATACACATTAAATAATGTAAATGTGTATAAAAAAATATATAAAAATAACAAATAGAATAATGTAAAATCGTATCAAAATAAATACACAGAATATCAATAAAATAATGTAAATTTGTATGAAAATAAAGATGCAAAATTCCCAAAAATTTTCGCATTTTTTATAAAAATATATATACCAAAATACACATAAAATATTTAAATTTGTATTGAAATAAATATACAAAATGCATATACAGTAAGGTAAATTTGTATTAAAAGAGATATTCAAAAATACATATAAAACAATGTAAATTTGTTTCAAAATATATATACGAATACACATAAAATAAAGTAGATTTCTATTGAAATATATATACAAAATACATATGAAATTATGTAAATACGTATAAAAATATATATACAAAATACATATCAAATAATGTAAATTTTTGTATATGTATTTTTATAAAAATATGCTTTATTTTATGGGTATTTTGCATCTTTATTTTCATACAAATTTACGTTATTTTATTGATATTCTGCTCATTCATTTTGACCCGATTTGACATTATTCTATGTGTATTTTGTATATATTTTTCATACAAATTTACGTTATTTTATGTGTATTTGTTTATATATTTTGACACAAATTTACAATATTTTATGGGTATTTTGTATATATATTTCAAAAGAAATTTACCTAGTTTTATGTGTATTTTGAATATCTATTTTCATACAAACTCAAATTATTTATATGTATTTTTGTATATATTTCAATACAAATTTTAGTTATGTTATGTGTATTTTGTAAATCTATTTTCATTCAAATATATATTATTTTATTGGTATTTTGTTGATTTATATTGATACGAATTTACACTATTTTATATGTACTTTTTATATATATTTTTATACGCATTTACATTATTTAATATTTATTTTGAATGTATAATTTTATACAAATTCATGGTATTTTATGTGAATTTGTATATATATTTTCATATAAATTTACATTATTTTATGTATTTTGTACATATATTTCATTACAAATTTACCTTATTTTATGTTTATTTTGTATGTGTATTTTGTACATTTATATTTTTACACGTTTACTCATAAAAATTTACATTATTTTATTGGTATTTTGTTTATTTATTTTGATACGAATTACATGATTATATGTGTATTTTGTACACATTCTTATACGTATTTACATTATCTAATTATGTGTATTTTGTTTATATATTTTCATACAAATTTACGTTATTATATGTGTATTTGTATAAATATTTTGATACAAATTTACTTTATTTCATGTATTTTGTCTATATATTTCAATTCAAATTTAGCTTATTTTGTGTGTATTTTGTATATATTTTCATACAAATTTAATTACTTCTGTGTATTTTTGTATATAGTTTTATATAAATTTACGTTATTTTAAGTGTATTTTGTATATTTATATTTATACAAATACACATTCTTTTATTTGTATTTTGTTTATTTATTTTGATACGAATTTACATTATTCTATGTGTATTTTGCATTCATTTTTTTATACGTATTTACTTCATTTTAGGTGTATTTTGTATATATATTTTTTATAGAAATCTACGTTATTTTATGTGTATTCGTATACATATTTTGAAACAAATTCACATTGCTCTATATGTATTTTGCATATCTATTACAATACATATTTACCTTATTGTACATAAAAATAATGTAAATTTGTTTCAAAATATATGTGCGAATACAAATAAAATAACATAGATTTCTATAAAATATATATACAAAATACACATAAAATTAAGTAAATACGTATAAAAAATGTATACAAAATACACATAAAATATGTAAATTAGAAACAAAATAAATAAACAAAATACCAATAAAAATGTGTATTTGTATAAATATAAATGTACAAAATACACATACAAAATAAACATAAAATAAGGTAAATTTGTAATGAAATATATGAACAAAATACACATAAAATAATGTAAATTTGTATGAAAATATATATACAAATACAGATAAAATACCATGAATTTGTATAAAATTATATATTCAAAATAAATATTAAATAACGTAAATGAGTATAAAAATATATATACAAAGTACATATAAAATAATGTAAATTCGTATCAATATAAATGAACAAAATACCAATAAATAATATATATTTGAATGAAAATAGATTTACAAAATACACATAACCTAACTAAGAAATTTGTATTGAAATATATACAAAAATACATAAAATAATTTGAGTTTGTATGAAAATAGATATTCAAAATAAATACACACAATAAAACTACGTAATTTCTTTTGAAATATATATACAAAATACACATAAAATAATGTAAATTTGTATCAAAATATATAAACAAATACACATAAAATAATGTAAATTTCTATAAAAATATATATACAAAATACACATAGAATAATGTTAAATCGTATCAAAATAAATAAAGAGAATATCAATGAAATAATGTAAATTTGTATGAAAATAAAGATGCAAAATATCCATATAATAAAGCATATTTTATAAAAATATATATAAAAATACATATAGAATAATTAAATTTGTATTAAAATTAATATACAAAATGCATATACAATAAAGAAAATTTGTATTAAATGAAATAAATATGCAAAATAAACATAAAATAATGTAAATTTGTATCAAAATATATACGAATACTCATAAAATAATATAAATTTCTATGAAAATATATATACAAAATAGATATAAAATACACATATAACTAGTTAAAATTTATTTCAAAATATATACGAAAACACACAATAAAATAACGTAAATTTTATGAAAATGTATATATAAAATACACATAAAATAATTTAAATCATACCAAATATATATACAGAATACACATAAAATAATGTAAATTTGTATGAAAATAAATACACAAAATTCCAATAAAAGAATGTATATTTGTAGGAAAATATGTATACAAAAATACATAAAATAACTAGAATTTGTATAAAATATATACAAAATACACATACAATAATTTAAATTTGTTTGAAAATAGATATGCAAAATACACATAAAGTTAAGCAAATTTGTATTGAAATATATATACAAAACTCACATAAAATAATGTAAATTTGTATTAAATATATAAACAAATACATATAAAATAACGTAAATTTGTATAAAATATATACAAAATATACATTAAATATTTTAAATATGTATAAAAATATATTATATTAAATATATTATTGAAATTTGCGTTATTTATGTACATTTTGTATATGTTTTCATATAAATATACATTATTTTATTGTATTATGTAAATTTGAATATATAAATTACATGATTATTTATATAAAATATATACACATTTTTTTATACGTATTTACATTATTTAATGTGTATTTTGTTTATATATTTTCATACAAATTTACGTTATTATATGTGTATTTGTATAAATATTTTGATACAAATTTACTTTATTTTATGTATTTTGTATATATATTTCAATTCAAATTTAGCTTATTTTATGTGTATTTTGTATATCTATTTATTTTAATACAAAATCAAATATTTTATGTTTTTTCATATATATTTTTATAAAAAATGCATTATTTTATGGGTATTTTGCATCTTAATTTTCATACAAATTTACATTATTTTATTAATATTCTCTGTATTTATTTTGATACGATTTTACATTATTTTATTTGTGTTTTGTATATATTTTTTTATACATATTTACATTATTTAATGTGTTTTTTATATATATATTTGATACAAATTTACGTTATTTTATATGTTTTTGTTTATATATTTTCATACAAATTTACATTATTTTATGTACAAAGTAAATTTGTATCAAAATATTTATACAAATACACATATAATAACGTAAATTTGTATGAAAATATATAAACAAAATACACATTAAATAATGTAAATACGTATAAAAAAATGTGTATATATTTTATATATTTTATATATTGTTTATATATTTTCATTCAAATTTACATTATTTTATGTGTATTTTGTATATGTATTTCAACAAATTTACCTAATTTTATGTTTTTTGTATATTTATTTTCATACAAGTTTAAATTATTTTTGTTTATTTTTGTATATAGTTTTATACAAATTTAGGTTATTTTATGTGTATTTTGTATATCTATTTTCATACAAATACACATTCTTTTCATGATATTTTTTTTATTTATTTTGACACGAATTAACATTATTTAATGTGCATTTTGTATATATTTTTATACGTATTTACATTATTTCAAGTGTATTTTGTATATATATTTCTATAGAAATCTACGTTATTTTATGAGTATTCGTATATATATTTTGAAAAAAATTACATTGTTTTATGAGTATTTTGCATATTTTTTCAATACAAATTTACATTATTGTATGTGCATTTTGTATATTAATTTTAATACAAATTTGATTAATCTATGTGTATTTTTGTGTATGTATTTTTATAAAAATATGCTTTATTTTAAGGGTATTTTGCATCTTTATTTTCATACAAATTTACATTATTTTATTGATATTCTGTGTATTTATTTGGTATGATTTGACATTATTCAATGTGTATTTTGTATATATATTTTATATAAAATGTATTTGTTTTCATTTCATACAAATCTACATTATTTTATGTGTTTTTTGTACATGTATTTAAATACAAATTTAACTAGTTATATGTGTATTTTGTATATCTATTTTGTATGTATATTTTCATAGAAATTTACTCTATTTTATGAGTATTCGTATATATATTTTGATACAAATTTACATTATTGATGTGTATTTTGCATATCTATTTCAATACAAATTTTCTTTATTGTACGTGCATTTTGTATATTAATTTTAATACAAATTTAATTATTTTATATGTATTTTTGTATATATATTTTTATGCAAATATGCGTTATTATATGGATATTTTGCAGCTTTATTTTCATACAAATTTACATTATTTTATTGATATTCTCTTTATTTATTTTGATACGATTTAACATTATTCTATGTGTATTTTGTATATATTTTTTATACATATTTACATTATTTAAGGTTTATTTTGTATATATATTTTATCCAAATTTACATTATTTTATGTGTATTTGTTTATATATTTTATACAAATTTACATTATTTTATGTGTATTTTGTATACATTTTCATAAAAAAATTACGTTATTTTATTGTGTGTATTCGTATATATTTTGATACAAATTTTATACAAATTCATGTTATTTAATGTGTATTTGTATATATATTTTCATACAAATTTATATTATTTTATGTGTATTTTTTCATATATTTCATTACAAATTTACCTTATTTTATGTTTATTTTGTATATTTATTTCATTCAATTTTAAATTATTTTATGTGTATATTTGTATTTGCATTTAGGTTATTTTATGTGTATTTTGTATATATATTTTCATCCAAAATTACATTATATATTGGTATTTTCTTAATTTAATTCGATACGAATTTAGATTATTTCTTAGGTATTTTGTATACATATTTTTATACTCATTTACATTATCTACTGTGTGTTTTGTATATATATTTTTATGCAAATTTATTTTATGTTCATTTTTGTACATATATTTTTATAAAAATTTACGTTATTTTATGTATATAGTTTTATATAAATTTACGTTATTTTATGTGCATTTTGTGTATTTATATTTATACAAATACACATTCTTTTATTGCTATATTGTTTATTTATATTTATACTAATTTACATTATTTTATGTGTATTTTGTATACATTTTTTTATACGTATTTACTTAATTTTATGGTTATTTTGTATATGTATTTTTATAGAAATCTATGTTATTTTATGTGTATTCGCATATATATTTTGAAACAAATTTACATTATTTTATATGTATTTTTCATATCTATTTCAATACAAATTTACGTTATTGTATGTGCATTTTGTATATTTATTTTGATACAAATTCAAATATCTTATGTGTATTTTGGAATAAATAATTTTATAAAAAAATGCGTTATTTTATAGGTATTTTGCATCTTAATTTTCATACAAATTTACATTATTTTATTAATATTCTGTGTATATATTTTGATACGATTTTACATTATTCTATTTGTGTTTTGTATATATTTTTTTATACATATTTACATTATTTAATGTGTATTTTGTATATATATTTCATACAAATTTACGTTATTATATGTGTATTTGTTTATATATTTTCTTTGAAATTTACATTATTTTATGTGTATTTTGTATATGTATTTCAATAGAATTTAACCTAATTTTATGTGTATTTTGTATATTTCTTTTCATACAAATTTAAATTATTTTTGTGTATTTTTGTATATAGTTTTATACAAATTTAGGTTATTTTATGTACGCATTTACATTATTTAATGTGTGTTTTATATATATATTTTTATCCAAAGTTAATTTATTTTACGTTCATTTTCGGACATATATTTTCATAGAAATTAGCGTTGATTTATATGTATTTGTATATGTTTTCTCATACAAATTTACATTATTTTATTGCTATTTTGTTTATTTTGTTTGATACGAATTACATGATTATATGTGTATTTTGTACATATTTTTTATACGTATTTACATTACTTAATGTGTATTTTGTTTATATATTTTTAAACAAATTTACGTTATTATATGTATTTTTATAAATATTTTGATACAAATTTACATTATTTAATGTATTTTGTATATACATTTCAATTCAAATTTAGCTTATTTTATCTGTATTTTGTATATCTATTTTCATACGAATTTAATTACTTCTGTGTATTTTTGTATATAGTTTTATACAAATTTACGTTATTTTATGTGTATTTTGTATATTTATATTTATACAAATACACATTCTTTTATTGGTATTTTGTTTATCTATTTTGATACGAATTTACATTATTTTATGTGTATTTTGTATACATTTTTTTTATACGTATTTACTTCATTTTACGTGTATTTTGTATATATATTTTTATACAAATCTACGTTATTTTATGTGTATTCGTATATATATTTTGAAACAAATTTACATTGTTTTATATGTATTTTGCATATCTATTTCTATACAGATTTACCTTATTGTATGTGTATTTTGTATATTTATTTTAATACAAATAAATTTTTTTATGTGTATTTTTGTATATATATTTTATGGGTATTTTGCTTCTTTATTTTCATACAAATTTACATTATTTTATTAATATTCTGTGTATTTATTTTGATACGATTTTACATTATTCTATTTGTGTTTTGTACATATTTTTTTATACAAATCTACGTTATTTTAAGTGTATTTGTTTATGTATTTTCATTCAAGTTTACTTTATTTTATGTGTATTTTTTTATGTATTTATATACAAATTTACCTAATTTTATGTGTATTTTGTATATTTATTTTCATACAAATTTAAAATATTTTTGTGTATTTTTGTATATAGTTTGATACAAATTTAGGTTATTTTATGTGTATTTTGTATATCTATTTTCATACAAATACACATTCTTTTATTGATATTTTGTTTATTTATTTTGACGCGAATTTTATGTGAATTTGTTTTCATTTCATACAAATTTACATTATTTTATGTGTATTTTGTACATGTATTTAAATACAAATTTATCTAATTATATGTGTATTTTGTATATCTATTTTCATACAAATTGAAATATATTTTTTTGTTTTTTTGTATATATTTTTATTCAAATTTTCGTAATCTTATAAAAATATATATACCAAAAAACACATAAAATATTTAAATTTGCATTGAAATAAATATACAAAATGCACATACAATAAGGTAAATTTGTATTGAAAGAGATATGCAAAAATACATATAAAACATTGTAAATTAGTTTCAAATTATATATACGAATACAAATAAAAAAACGTAGATTTCTATAAAGATATATATACAAAATACACATAAAATTAAGTAAATACGTATAAAAAAATGTATACAAAATACACATAAAATAATGTAAATTCGAATTAAAATAAATAAACAAAATGCCAATAAAAGAATGTGTATTTGGATAAATATAAATATAGAAAATACACATTCAAAATAAACATAAAATAAGGTAGATTTGTAAAAAAATATATGTACAAAATACACATAAAATAATGTAAATTTATATAAAAATATATATACAAATACACATAAAATACCATGAATTTGTATAAAAATATATATTCAAAATAAATATTAAATAATGTAAAAGCGTATAAAAATATATATACAAAGTACATATAAAATAATGTAAATTCGTATCAATATAAATCAACAAAACACCAATAAAATAATATATATTTGAATGAAAATAAATTTACAAAATACACATAACATAACTAAAATTTGTATTAAAATATATACAAAAATACATAGAAATAATTTGAGTTTGTATGAAAATAGATATACAAAATACACATAAAACTAGGTAAATTTCTTTTGAAATGTATATACAAAATACCCATAAAATATTGTAAATTTTTGTCAAAATATATAAACATATATACATAAAATAACGTAAATTTGTATGAAAAATATATACAAAACACACATAGAATAATGTCAATTCGTATCAAAATGAATGAGCAGACTATCAATAAAATAATGTAAATTTGTATGAAAATAAAGATGCAAAATACCCAAAAAATAAAGCATATGTTTATAAAAATACAGATACAAAAATACACATCGAATAATTTAATTTGTATTAAAATTAATATACAAAATGCGTATAAAATAAGGTAAATTTGTATTGGAAAAATATGCAACATACACGTTTACTCATACAAATTTATATTATTTTATTGGTATTTTGTTTATTTATTTTGATACGAATTACATGATTATATGTGTATTTTGTACATATTTTTTTATACGTATTTACATTATTTAATGTGTATTTTGTTTATATATTTTCATACAAATTTACGTTATTATATGTGTATTTGTATAAATATTTTGATACAAATTTACTTTATTTCATGTATTTTGTATATATATTTCAATTCAAATTAGGCTTAATTTGTGTGTATGTTGTATATATTTTCATACAAATTTAATTACTTCTGTGTATTTTTGTATATAGTTTTATATAAATTTACGTTATTTTATGTGTATTTTGTATATTTATATTTATACAAATACACATTCTTTTATTGGTATTTTGTATATTTATTTTGATACGAATTTACATTATTTTATGTGTATTTTGTATACATTTTTTTATACGTATTTACTTCATTTTATGTGTATTTTGTATATATATTTTTATAGAAATCTACGTTATTTTATGTGTATTCGTATATATATTTTGAAACAAATTTACATTGTTTTATATGTATTTTGCATATCTATTTCAATACAAATTTACCATATTGAAAGTGTTTTTTGTATATTTATTTTAATACAAATTTAATTTTTTGATGTGTATTTTGGTATATATATTAAAAAAAAGCGTTATTTTATTGGTATTTTTATAAATATTTTGATACAAATCTACATTATTTTATGTATTTTGTATATACATTTCAATTCAAATTTAGCTTATTTTATCTGTATTTTGTATATCTATTTTCATACGAATTTAATTACTTCTGTGTATTTTTGTATATAGTTTTATACAAATTTACGTTATTTTATGTGTATTTTGTATATTTATATTTATACAAATACACATTCTTTTATTGATATTTTGTTTATTTATTTTGATACGAATTTACATTATTTTATGTTTATTTTGTATTCATTTTTTTATACGTATTTACTTCATTTTATGTGTATTTTGTATATATTTTTATTGAAATCTACGTTATTTTATGTGTATTCGTATATATATTTTGAAACAAATTTACATTGTTTTATATGTATTTTGCATATCTATTTCAATACAAATTTACCTTATTGTATGTGTTTTTTAAATATTTATTTTAATACAAATTTAATTTTTTATGTGTATTTTGGTATATATGGAGAGGTAAATTTGTATTGAAAGAGATATTCAAAAATACATATAAAACAATGTAAATTTGTTTCAACATATATATACGAATACACATAAAATAACGTAGATTTCAATAAAAATATATACAAAATACACATAAAATGAAGTATATACGTATAAAAAAATGAATTCAAAATGCACATAAAAATCGTATCAAAATAAATAAACAAAATACCAGTAAAAGAATGTGTATTTGTATAAATATAAATATACAAAATACACAAAAAATATCGTAAATTTGTATAAAACTATATACAAAAATACACAGAAGTAATTAAATTTGTATGAAAATATATATACAAAATACAGCTAAAATAAGCTAAATTTGAATTGAAATGTACATATAAAATACATAAAATAATGTAAATCTGTATCAAAATATTTATACAAATACATATAATAACGTAGATTTGTTTAAAAATATATAAACAAAATACACATTAAGTAATGTAAATACGTATAAAAAATATGTACAAAATACACATATAATCATGTAACTCGTATCAAAATAAATAAACAAAATAGCAATAAAATAATGTAAATTTGTATGAGAAAACATATACATATAACGCAAATTTCTATAAAAATATATGTACAAAAATGCACATAAAATAAAGTACATTTGCATAAATATATATATACAAAACACACACTAAATAATGTAAATGCGTACATAAAATAACCTAAATTTGTATAAAACTATATACAAAAATACACAAAAATAATATAAATTCGTTTGAAAAGAAATATACAAAATACACATAAAATTAGGTAAATTTGTATTGAAATACATATACAAAATACACATCAAATAATGTAAATTTGAATGAAAATATATAAACAAATACACTTAAAATAACGTAAATTTGTATAAAATATATATGCAAGATACACATTAAATAATGTAAATGTATATAAAAAAATATATACAAAAAACAAATAGAATAATGTAAAATCGTATCAAAATAAATATACAGAATATCAATAAAATAATGTAAATTTGTATGAAAATAAAGATGCAAAATTCCCAAAAATTATCGCATTTTTTATAAAAATATATTTACCAAAATACACATAAAATATTTAAATTTGTATTGAAATAAATATACAAAATGCATATACAGTAAGGTAAATTTGTATTGAAAGAGATATTCAAAAATACATATAAAACAATGTAAATCTGTTTCAAAATATATATACGAATACACATAAAATAAAGTAGATTTCTATAGAAATATATATACAAAATACATATGAAATTATGTAAATACGTATAAAAATATATATACAAAATACATATCAAATAATGTACATTCGTGTCAAAATAAATAAACAAAATATCATGAAACGAATGTGTATTTCTTTGAAAATAGATAATAGATAATAAATTTGTATAAAATATATATGCAAGATACACATTAAATAATGTAAATATGTATAAAAAAGTATATACAAAAAACAAATAGAGTAATGTAACATCGTATCAAAATAAATACACCGAATATTAATAAAATAATGTAAATTTGTATGAAAATAAAGATGCAAAATTCCCATAAAATAGCGCATTTCTTATAAAAATATATATACCAAAATACACATTAAATATTTAAATTTGCATTGAAATAAATATACAAAATTCACATACAATAAGGTAAATTTGTATTGAAAGAGATATGCAAAAATACATATAAAACAATGTAAATTTGTTTCAAAATATATATACGAATTCAAATAAAAAAACGTAGATTTCTATAAAAATATATATACAAAATACACATAAAATTAAGTAAATACGTATAAAAAAATGTATACAAAATACACATAAAATAATGTAATTTCGAATTAAAATAAATGTAAATTTGAATGAAAATATAAAAACAAATACACTTAAAATAACGTAAATTTGTATAAAATATATATGCAAGATACACATTAAATAATGTAAATGTGTATAAAAAAAGATATACAAAAAACAAATAGAATAATGTAAAATCGTATCAAAATAAATACTCAGAATATCAATAAAATAATGTAAATTTGTATGAAAATAAAGATGCAAAATTCCCAAAAATTATCGCATTTTTTATAAAAATATATATACCAAAAAACACATAAAATATTTAAATTTGTATTGAAATAAATATACAAAATGCATATACAGTAAGGTAAATTTGTATTAAAAGAGATATTCAAAAATACATATAAAACAATGTAAATTTGTTTCAAAATATATATACGAATACACATAAAATAAAGTAGATTTCTATAGAAATATATATACAAAATACATATGAAATTATGTAAATACGTATAAAAATATATATACAAAATACATATTAAATAATGTAAATTCGTGTCAAAATAAATAAACAAAATATCATGAAAAGAATGTGTATTTGTATAAAAATAGATGATAGATAATAAATTTGTATAAAATATATATGCAAGATACTCATTAAATAATGTAAATATGTATAAAAAGTGTATACAAAAAACAAATAGAATAATGTAAATTCGTATCAAAATAAATACACCGAATATTGATAAAATAATGTAAATTTGTATGAAAATAAAGATGCAAAATTCCCATAAAATAGCGCATTTCTTATAAAAATATATATACCAAAATACACATAAAATATTTAAATTTGTATTGAAATAAATATACAAAATGCACATACAATAATGTAAATTTGTATTGAAAGAGATATGCAAAAATACATATAAAACAATGTAAATTTGTTTCAAAATATATATACGAATACAAATAAAAAAACGTAGATTTCTATAAAAATATATATACAAAATACACATAAAATTAAGTAAATACGTATAAAAAAAATGTATACAAAATACACATAAAATGATGTAAATTCGATTTAAAATAAATAAACAAAATACCAATAAAAGAACGTGTATTTGGATAAATATAAATATACAATATACATATACAAAATAAACATAAAATAAGGTAGATTTGTAATAAAATATATGTACAAAATACACATAAAATAATGTAAATTTTTATGAAAATATATATAGAAATACACATAAAATACCATGAATTTGTATAAAAATATATATTCAAAATAAATATTAAATAATGTAAAAGCGTATAAAAATATATATACAAAGCACAAATAAAATAATGTAAATTCGTATCAATATAAATCAACAAAACACCAATAAAATAATATATATATATATATATATATATATATATATATATATATATATATATATATATATATATATATATATATATATATATATATATATATATATATATATATATATATATATATATATATATATATATATATATATATATATGACTGAAAATAAATGTACAAAATACACATACCATAACTAAAATATGTATTAAAATATATACAAAAATACATAGAAATAATTTGAGTTTGTATGAAAATAGATATTCAAAATACACATAAAACTAGGTAAATTTCTTTTGAAATGTATTTACAAAATAGCCATAAAATATTGTAAATTTGTGTCAAAATATATAAACAAATACTCATAAAATAACGTAAATTTGTATGAAAAATATATACAAAATACACATAGAATAATGTCAATTCATATCAAAATGAATGAGCAGAATATCAATAAAATAATGTATATTTGTATGAAAATAAAGATGCAAAATACCCAAAAAATAAAGCATATGTTTATAAAAATACAGATACAAAAATACACATCGAATAATTAAATTTGTATTAAAATTAATATACAAAATGCGTATATAATAAGGTAAATTTGTATTGAAAAAATATGCAACATACACGTTTACTCATACAAATTTATATTATTTTATTGGTATTTTGTTTATTTATTTTGATACGAATTACATGATTATATGAGTATTTTGTACACATTTTTTTATACGTATTTACATTATTTAATGTGTATTTTGTTTATGTATTTTCATACAAATTTACGTTATTATATGTGTATTTGTATAAATATTTTGATACAAATTTACTTTATTTCATGTATTTTGTACACATAAAATAATGTAAATTTGTATGAAAATATATAAACAAAAACATATAAAATCACGTAAATTTGGATAAAATATATATATACAAAATATACATTAAATATTTTAAATATGTATAAAAATATATTATATTATATATATTTTTATTGATATTTGCGTTATTTATGTGTATTTTGTATATGTTTTTTCATAGAAATTTACATTATTTTATTGGTATTTTGTCTATTTATTTTGATACGTATTACATGATTATTTGTGTATTTTTTACATTTTTTTATACGTATTTACATTATTTAATGTGTATTTTGTTTATATATTTTTATACAAATTTACAATATTATATGTGTATTTGTATAGGTATTTTGATACAAATTTACATTATTTTATGTATTTTGTATATATATTTCAATTCAAATTTAGCTTATTTTATGTGTATTTTGTATATCTATTTATTTTAATACAAAATCAAATATTTTATGTTTTTTCATATATATTTTTATAAAAAATGCATTATTTTATGGGTATTTTGCATCTTAATTTTCATACAAATTTACATTATTTTATTAATATTCTCTGTATTTATTTTGATACGATTTTACATTATTTTATTTGTGTTTTGTATATATTTTTTTATACATATTTACATTATTTAATGTGTTTTTTATATATATATTTGATACAAATTTACGTTATTTTATATGTTTTTGTTTATATATTTTCATACAAATTTACATTATTTTATGTGTACAAAATACATGAAAAAAAGTAAATTTGTATCAAAATATTTATACAAATACACATATAATAACGTAAATTTGTATGAAAATATATAAACAAAATACACATTAAATAATGTAAATACGTATAAAAAAATGTGTATATATTTTATATATTTTATATATTGTTTATATATTTTCATTCAAATTTACATTATTTTATGTGTATTTTGTATATGTATTTCAACAAATTTACCTAATTTTATGTTTTTTGTATATTTATTTTCATACAAGTTTAAATTATTTTTGTTTATTTTTGTATATAGTTTTATACAAATTTAGGTTATTTTATGTGTATTTTGTATATCTATTTTCATACAAATACACATTCTTTTCATGATATTTTTTTTATTTATTTTGACACGAATTAACATTATTTAATGTGCATTTTGTATATATTTTTATACGTATTTACATTATTTCAAGTGTATTTTGTATATATATTTCTATAGAAATCTACGTTATTTTATGAGTATTCGTATATATATTTTGAAAAAAATTACATTGTTTTATGAGTATTTTGCATATTTTTTCAATACAAATTTACATTATTGTATGTGCATTTTGTATATTAATTTTAATACAAATTTGATTAATCTATGTGTATTTTTGTGTATGTATTTTTATAAAAATATGCTTTATTTTAAGGGTATTTTGCATCTTTATTTTCATACAAATTTACATTATTTTATTGATATTCTGTGTATTTATTTGGTATGATTTGACATTATTCAATGTGTATTTTGTATATATATTTTATATAAAATGTAGTTGTTTTCATTTCATACAAATCTACATTATTTTATGGGGTTTTTGTACATGTATTTAAATACAAATTTACCTAGTTATATGTGTATTTTGTATATCTATTTTGTATGTATATTTTCATAGAAATTTACTCTATTTTATGAGTATTCGTATATATATTTTGATACAAATTTACATTATTGATGTGTATTTTGCATATCTATTTCAATACAAATTTTCTTTTATTGTAACGCATTTTGTATATTAATTTTAATACAAATTTAATTATTTTATATGTATTTTTGTATATATATTTTTAAGCAAATATGCGTTATTATATGGATATTTTGCAGCTTTATTTTCA